>NC_141366.1:29030886-29248028 GCF_963921425.1 Dryas octopetala
CCTTTGTGTGGTCTCACTAGAGAAATAGGAACCAAGTTGCTGCAACAAGAGGAGGAGAAGGAGAGTTTCCCACCTTGGCCGAAATCACAAGGAGATGATACCCCCCACATGTGACACAAGGGCTAGCCCCTTTCGGTCTTCAAGGGTAAATTATGCACGTCTCTCTCTTTTATGATTAGTTTTTTCATGGTCTACACAACTGTGATCTTGGTTTTAAAAAGGAATCTTGAAAAGTTTTTGAAACCTAGACTATGTTTTCCCTTCAGGAGGTAGAAATCCAGACAAAGCACATATATTTGGAAATTATTCAGGTGATGCATGTGTTAATTTTTCTAATTATAAGCAAATAGAAGAAAATGATGATTTATAAAGTGAAGCAGAACAGATACATATGGCAATAGATGAGTTGGACAAGCAATTAATGGAATATCATTATGATGAAGTTATAGATGCACTAATAATAGATATAGATACCTTATTTAGTGAAAAAAATTTAGTCAAATATGGTACATTTAAATTAGGATTTTATGACAAAATAGTAGAAGAGCTTAAGAAATTTATTTTAGATTTTGGATTAGAAAAAATTTTAAGATAAAGAGAATATAACAATATGATAGAGCATGCCTAAAAGAACAGAGAAACTATACAAAGAGCAAAGTGACAATAGGTTTCAGAATTATATAGACTTAGATACAAAGCTTAAAAGAAATAAAAGGTGTGACGCCCTAAACCCCCGGGCTGGAATATTTGGATGTGTAACACGCCACTAACCATTCAGCCCTAGATGGAACTACTAAACTCGACAACTCGCATCTAAAACCAAACAATCAACGTAAGACTGAATTTAAAAACAAAATACCTGGTTGGATCATAATATAAATTACACAATGAAATAAATAAATAAAATACTTTGATTTCAAACCAACCTCCAAGATTACGTAAATAAATAGTAACCTTGTACAACTGTTTTTCAAACATTAATGAGCTGAAATAAATATAAAACTCTTTACAAGAATGAAAGAGAAGATAACTCTGTCATGCCCCAATCCGGAATTAAGATTTAATATCAGATTAAGGTATGAATCACACACTAATTATAGAATTAACTTCTATAACCATAATGTGACGGAGGATAATAAATAAATAGAAATAAACAAGACTAACAACATTTTACCCACAAAACAACTATACAGTCACTACAAGAAAACTGTCAATAGATATCACCCATTTTATATCAGATTTGAAAGCGACTGATATTATAAAAATTATAATATCAGATAATTTTTTAGCTGATTTCTAAACTTTATTAGAAATCACATGATCTTTTTCAACTGATATATAATATTTTTCTTTTTTCTAGAATTTATAAAGACATCAGTTTAAACTGTCAACTGATATTATAAGTTTACGTATCCTTCTGCCACCCAAACACACCTAAACAAACCTGATATAAAATGTTTTTGTTTTTTTTTATATTATTAACATATCAGTTTAATTAAAAGTCAACTGATATCTTAACTACATAAGTTGACCTTTGACCAAAAAAAAAAAAGTTGACCTAAAAGGAAAATTAGGAGCACACACGCGGGCACAACACCTCACTCAAACGCACCACACTCAGAGTCGCACATTCGCACCCAGTACGCCTCCCTACTCCTGCTCGATCTACCAGCGACTGTCGTTGGTCGCCAGAAAAGCTTCTCCAAATTTCAGGCTTAGGGTTGCGGCGTCGACTTCCAGTTCGAAAGGTATGTGGGCTTCCCTGCATTCTCTGTCTTCCATCCTTCTCTGTCTTCAATTCTTCTGTCTTCCAAATCTGTTCATTTAGGGTTTCAAATTTATTTGATGTACTTTGATTTTAAGCTTTTAATTTTTTTAATTTCTAAGAATTTCCCACATCCATTTTGGGTCTGAATGTGGTTATGGCTGGGTTTTGGGATGGGTCTGTGGCTTAGAGCAGTTTTGTGTTTGATTTTGGGGTGGATTTGGATTCCACTGATTTTCAGAGTCACACACTCGCACCCAGTACGCCTCCCTACTCCTGCTCAATCTACCAGCGGCTGTCGTTGGTCGCCAGAGAAGGTTCTCCAAATTTCAGGCTTAGGGTTGCGGCGTCGACTTCCAGTTCGAAAGGTATGTGGGTTTCCCTGCATTCTCTGTCTTCCATCCTTCTCTGTCTTCAATTCTTCTGTCTTCCAATTCTGTTCATTTAGGGTTTCAAATTTATTTGGTGTACTTTGATTTTAAGCTTTTAATTTTTTTAATTTTTAAGAATTTCCCACATCAATTTTGGGTCTGAATGTGGTTATGGCTGGGTTTTGGGATGGGTCTGTGGCTTAGAGCAGTTTTGTGTTTGATTTTGTGGTGGATATGGATTCCACTGATTTTCTGTTTAGTACACTTGCTGAGTTTTAGGACTAATAAAATACAAACTGTTTTCGAAAAATAGATCAAGCTTCAGAGAGCGAGAGAGAGAGAGGCAATGGAGGTGGAACTGAAGGAGATGCTTAACAACCTTGAATCTCTGAAGCAATCGCTAACTGATCCATCTCTTCCTGCTCCAATCGATAAGGTAATTTCTCAATTCTGAGTCATTTGGATCCAAAACTGAAATTGAGCTTTAGTCTTGGAGTGTTCTTGTTTTGATCGGACTGCTTGATTTTGGCCTGACATGGATCAATTTCAGATTTAATTGTTAATCATTCATTTGAAATTAAACATTCTGATTAAACAACTGTTTAGCTGTTTAATCAGATATAAACAGTTGAGATGCACAGTGGTGAGATTTCATCTTTTCAGCTGTATATATATGTATATGTATGTATTTATTTATCTATGTATGTATGGACGTTTACATGTATAGTCAAGCATACTCACATTTGTTAGACATGCAAACTTTGTTTTGCATGATTTGCATTTCATTTTTAATCATAGTGGAAAATCATTGTGGTATCCAATCAATTTTGACTGCCTAGTGCATATTTATATAAAATAGGAATGTAAAGTCAAGGATATTCTCCGTCAATTCTTTTTTCTCCGTCAATTCTTTTTTCTCTGTCTTTCATTATAATTTAGACACTTCTGTTGCATGGTTACTTGGTCCATCTGCATATTCATTATTTTTCCTCGCATTTATTATATATCACACCAAATATTCATTATTATTTATCAATTTATGTGTGTGTCTCGAGGGGTGCATCAAACGGCAAGTTTAATTGGCAAGGAGAAGGTGGAAATTAATAAAGCCATCGATAATTGGTCGATTTGCAGATTATATTCTTTCAATAATTGGTTGATTAGGTGTTCTATATGTGTTTTGAGTTGATTTGCAGATTATAATCTGCAACGATTATGAAGATGGCTTGTTCGTGGTCTAGTAAGTCATAGTATTTTCTTACTTATATGTGTACACATGGGATGTAAAATTAATTTCTTTTCTGGGTTGTGGTTGTGATAATGGGAACTGGTTGTTGATCTCTTTCCTGATTTGAATTGGATTTTTATTTGAGGTGAAAGAATTAGTTCTATTGAATTCTGCCATTTGGCTTTGTTTCGTTTGGTTTTTATTCTTATGCAAGAATTGTGAAGTTGGTTTGTAGCTTCTGTTGGTGTATGGGTTGGGTTGTCTTGATTGTTGTTTTGCAGGTCAGGCTGACTGAATTAAGAGTCCAACTGCCTTTGTGCGAAGACACACCTAATGTTGTCCATGAATTAAAAATAGCAAGTAACATTCTTGACCCAAATCTATTGCTTCTTATTTTTCTATTATGCAGTCCCTTAGACTTTATGTTACACCATATCAAATATGCTTTTATAGTTCATTATGTAACCTAATTATATTTTACCAATAGTTGAAAATTGAGATGAATAAGGCATGCATGTAGTCAGTATATAGGACTTGTGAGATCAATGAATTTGTGGTTAAATTTGAGAATATATATTCCTTTGATGTTTTCAGTGGTCCAATCTGAAGATCAAGCGAAGCGGATACACACAAGATCAAATAGATGAGGTGCGGGTGGAATGGGGAGATTTGTGAACTTCAATTATCTTGAGACCAACAAGTTGGTAGGTGGTGTACGTTTGCCTTTTTTGTGGATAGAATTTGTTGTCGAGCATGTTCATATTTTGCAAAGCATGGAAGAAGATTGAAGATTGGTGCTTTTAATTAGAATACATGCTGCCATGCCAATATTTTGTAAATGGTGGCAAAAGTTAGAACTAGCTAGAGACATAGTGCTGATTTGCAGATTAATTAGCCTAGGTGCTGCCATGCTAATATTTTGTACATGTGGGCAGCTTTAATTTGGTATATTACAACTTGTGTTTTGGTTTTGTAAAGGTCTTCACAAGCATGTTTTGGTTATCTTATTAGATATTTGTACTGTAAACCTTTTGGGGCAGCTTTGAATATTGTTATTGGTAATTATTGAAATATATATATGGAATGAGAATGAAAGATTTTGTGTCTGCATAAATTTCTGGCCATTTCAATTTACTGGCTCAAATTTATGTATTGATATCCTTTTTAGGTGAAAAAAAAACTGATATATAATGTACATAACAACTGGTCTAAAGGATGTTTTGATATCAGTTTTGGACTAATAATTGATATTTTATAACGCTTTGATATCAGGTTCTTTCTCAGATCTGATATAAAAACAATATTTAGATATCAGAACCTATTCCATACCTGATATTGATATCAAGATTATATATATCAGATTCTACTATAGACCTGATATTGATACTATAATTTTATATCATATTCTACCTCAAACCTGATATTGATATCGAGTTATATGTCAGTATTAGTATCCAATACGATATCTATTGACCAATTCTGTTGGTACTTGGATTTTATAGATATCAGAAATAATATCAAATTGGATATCCATTTTGTATTTAGGATATCAGGTTGAAAAAGAAAAATGATATAATAAACAATGTTTACATATCAGTTTAAAACTGATATCTAAAATACCATACATTAGATATCACGACGCCCTATATCAGACGGCTACCCAAATAGATATCAGTCCACGACTGATATCTATCGACATTTTTCTTGTAGTGAGTTTACCTATCTGGATTCCGTGTATCCTAAATCACCATGTGCACCACACCACCTTACTACCTTGCTGGCAACCAACCAAAAGATTTGAGTGACAAATCCAAAACCACGGTTGAAATCTCCTTAAAGAAATGATTGATTAATCAAAGACCCATGTTGTTGCTGCCGAAATCCTTAAGAAAAAGATAAGATTAATAAAAAATGATTAATCAAACTAGACAAGAACCATATTGCTGCCGACTTCTCCTTTACCAAAAAGAAGTGATTAATCAAAGCAGGATGATGAGTTAAGTTTGTGGATGAAAAAGTGAAAGAGTTCTAATGATTAATCAAGAGGAAATATGAGTTGAGTTTGAAAAAGTGAGAGAGAAAACTCTCAAAAGCAAGCAGGTGGGAGTCACGGATTTCTGAAATGAAAATGTGGGGATGGGGTATTCAAAGACAAAGCAAATCACTTGATTGACTTTAAGATAATCCACCGCTTCCACAATCTTCTCAAACTCTCCACTCTCTTCTAGTCCCACGTGCCCAACTGCTGGCACTCCTCTCAACTGTTGATAAACTTAAATCAGTAAAACAAATAAAAATAAAGGGCCAAGATGAATCTACATGTCCATCTCCCATTTTACACAACTTTTCTACACTCTTCCAACTTCAACAAATCACCAAAAATACATTCGAACTTTGAAAATACCCCAAAAAATACTACGTACTCGTAACAACGAATATCAATTTTCTATTGGCTCACAACCAACTTTTGATCTCTAAACCTTTTGAAAATCAAACACAAATTTTTCAGGATCTCACACCATTAGTCGCAATCACTTATTATACCACAAGAGGCTAGTAAGCCCAATGTCAGTAATAGTATAGTAATATTCAGCAGGTTTCTGAGGCTACTCGGATAACTAGTGATGAAACTCATAAGCCAATACTAGAAAAGGCTAATGGGCTAGTTCCTTGTAAAATACCAGCAAACATGTTAAATAAAGATCCTATATCAATGGGAGCAAGAATAAGGCAATTCGCTTTCCACCTTCAGCAACAAATATTCAAAGAGTTCTCAATAGCAGAAACAACTTTGCAGTTAGAGCTACAAAAAGCATTGTACCAGTCAATTACTGATCCTAAACTTGGCATGAACATTGTCACGCAGATAATACCACCATGTTTTTTTACAAAAAAAAAGTTCATGTTACTGCAGTCCATATATCAGCATAGCACTAGCTCGCATCAATATACAAGACAATGAGCCCTGCCACTTCAGTTATGAGCATAATGGGAAGCAAGAAGTAGTTAAAGTCACTCCTAAGCTACTTATGGATTGTGGTTATCTTAGTCAGTTATATATTTTTAACAGCAATCACCTCCAACAGTTCCCTCCAAAGTACATTCCAGTTGAAAAGTTGCATGATCTCTGCATAGATTTTCTCAGCATTCCCTCACAATGGTTTCATGATAAAGTTCATAATCAAGCTTATCATATAATAGTTTTCAATAGGAGCAAGTATGTTATCACTTCTGTAGCAGCATATAGGTGGACACTGAAGATTGAACATATCTTGAGATTTTGAGGAGGACAACTTGTCCAATTCGATATTTTCGATGACACATATCCCAAGCTTACGCTTATAGGTGAAGAGGATAATATGAGCATTTATAGTAGAGAAAAAAATTCTTAGTAACTCATATAGACCTTCACTCAACATGAGCACAGAGACACATGAAGCTTTAGAGAAGCTCACCACACAGTTAGAACAACAAACACAAGCAGAAGAAGATAACAAGCATTTGGAATAACCTCACTGATGAGGAGCTCCACAACATTGAAACATAATGGAGCCATAGCCTCAAGTCATTTTCAGCTTTAGTAATAATGGAGCAGCTTTAACCAATTTAAGCAAAAACCTTATCATAAATCTTATGTCCTCTCAATCTTTAATAATAGAGCATTATCACTGATAAAAGCAGAGAATCTCTGCACTTCTCAACAAATAATAGAAAAGCATCTACTTTCGGCAAACTGTTCTCTCCATTTTGGCAAAGATTTCCACTGCATTTGATTTTGCAAAAGCAAACCAACCACTCTTTGGAAGAGCATGGACTAGCTGGACCACTCCATAAAAAAGCAAGGACACCATGTGTTCACTCTTTTTTAGCCAAGGTTGGCCAGAAGCAACACTTTGGTCCGTTTTCGTGTAAGTGCGGGGCGTGCCACCGTCAAGCCAAGTTTTGGCTCGATCGGAATGTGATAGTGATTGGGTTGAGTAACTGCGCCTAAATTACTTCTTATCAAGCGATTGATCGGCCACGCTAGGAACCACTCTTGGCCTAAGTTCTTTTCTAGCTTCAGGGACAAGGCTCTTAAAGGCCTAGTCGGAATCGGAATCCGACCCACTAGTTGGCCTCCTTAAAATTACGTGATCGAACTCGTGCACAAAGTGGTGCAAGTGCCCAAGCAAAACAAAGAAACTATGGATAACAAAAATATAATGAAACTCAATACGATCTTGACCAACCAAGTTAACTTCAAGATTCAAAGAAACAATGAAAATAGTAGGCATTAGATTGAGGGCGAATGAAAGAAAAATTGCATTAAAGTTGAAATCAAGACAAGCAAAGTTGCATGAAAAGTAAAGAACAAAACTAAGTCGATACCACAAGCCTTTGGGAAAGATGATGGCAGAGCTACAAACCTAGTGAACTAGAACTATTGAAAACCTAAAAGCGCCCTGAACGGTAGCAACTAAGTAAAATTGAAAGCAAAAGAACTTTGAGAGATTCTTGAAAGCTTGAGAAATTTGTGAGTTGATTGTTGTGTGTTGAATGTCCCCTTTTCTCTTATGAATGCGTCTATATATAAGGGTTAGGATAGCAATGGGTCATTACTTGGCCCGGAATTCCCCCTAGACTCCTTGTACAGATGGGATTTGAACTCTCTTGAAATTAGGATTTGACCGGATTCTTCCTTGATAACCACGTGATCTTGAGCATTGATGGTCGATTGGGAATCCTTTCCAAATTTGAACTCTTTACTTGGACGGACTTCTAGCTTAAGTAGAACTTCTTAGTGGATGAGAAATCCTTATGTGGCTTGGGCAGAGCCATTATTGGCTAAGAAATTTCATCAAGAAGCTTTCGGGCTCGATCAAACTCTTTGAGGCTTTAAGCTTAATAAAAATTCGGCCCAAATATTGAGACTCAAACTTAATTAAAAAAAAATTAAAATAAAATGAAACGACCCAGCCTCAAAACTAGGCTGGAACCACCTCTTTTTATTTTTATACCCAATAATAAAACTGCCCAGCCCATTTTTATCTTCGATTGGACCGATTTCGTTATTTTAAATACATAACCCGGCCTCAAACTAGGCCAGAATTATTTCTCTTTGCTTGAAATTATACATGGCCTAGCAAATTGCATTTAGTTGGGCCAACTCATCTTATAAAAACATTAGAAAGAGATGACCCGACCTCTCAATAGGTCGGAATCACTCTTTTATTTGATACGACATAATGGATTGAGCCAATCAATAAAATATTTTGGCCTTTCACTCACACAAGTCGAGCTACTTTCATGATCCCTCGCCAAAATCCGGCCTCCTCCAGGCCTTTGAAGCTACTTTACAAAATATTTTCGCCCAGCCTCTTGTAGGTATTTTCTCTCGGCCTCATATAAGCCATTTCTCCCGGCCTCATGTAGTGGGCGAACAACACTTTTGAAACCAAGGGTGGGGTAGTCCGAATAGATTTTAATTGATCACTTTCATCATGCTCACAAGGTTGGGCGACCAACAATAGCTGATATTTGGGCGAAATAATCAAGAAAAGAGATTGGGCGATCAAATCATAAAAAATAGGGAAATAAAGTTACCCGGGCTATGTAGAAGGTATTTGGGTGTAAAAAATGATTGAGTAGTTGGGTGGATGGAAACAATGGGAAAAAAGCAATCCAGGCCAATCATAAGATATTTTGTGGGTGGAAGTAGCCTGAATAGCCTAGAAGAAATTTTAGTAGAAAAGAAGAAGAGAGAGGCTGGACAAAATAGGGAGAAGGAGGCCGGACAAAACAGGAAGAATGAGGCTGGACAAAACAAGAAGAATGAGGCTGGACAGAATATTTATAGGCTTTGGGTGGCCAACTTTCATGTCTCTCTTTCAAAAATAGTTTGGGCCCACTTAAAAATAAAACCACTTTTTGGTCTTTAAAAATATGTATTTGGCTAGGCATATATAAATATACATATATTTATTTTTAAGCCAAATATCTAATAAAATAATATATATATATATGTATACAGGCTCCTTCTATTGAGGTATACCTTAACTTAATTATGTTGAGGTATGATCTTGTTGGGGCCCACACGAGTCGTTTTGTGTCGATCCGAACCGTTCGCAAGGATCATCTTCATTGATAGATCATCCTTGCAAAAAATTAGCCAAATCGAAAATCATTTGCCTATCTAACTTTGATCAAACAAATGAACGGTTTTATCGAAAATATTTTGTTCGTCCATTTATTTGATCAAAGTTAGATAGGCAAATGATTTCCGAGTTGGCTAATTTTTTGCAAGGATGATCTATCAATGGAGATGTAAAAATTGAATGGTTCGGATCGACACAAAACGACTCATGTGGGCCCCAATAGGGTATACCTCAACATAAATAAGTTGAGGTATACCTCAATAGAAGGAACCTGTATATGTATATATATATATAGGGATTAATACCATTTTGCTCCCCAGACTATTACACTTGTATCAGTTTGCTCCCCAGACTTCTAATTTGGAAAATTAAGGACTCTGACTTTTTCAATTTTGCCAATTGAGGTTCTTTTGTCAATTTACACATTTTTTATCCAAATCTTTGAGGGCAAAATGGTCCCTTCCAATTAGATCTTATCATTTTTTCCTCTTGCATCATTTTTCCTCTTTTATTTCTTGCTAAATTTTGCTTGATAATCTCGACATTTTAAATGAAAAATGTATAAATTGACGGAATAACCTTAATTGGCAAAATTGAAAAAGTCAGGGTCCTTAATTTTCCAAATTAGAAGTCTGGGGAGCAAACTGATACATGTGTAATAGTCTGGGGAGCAAAATGACATTAATCCCATATATATATATATATATATATATATTAGGCCATGCCACTTACTGTAGGTTTTCAATTGCATGTATATATATATAGACATATATATATACACATACACTTATGCAATTAACGCCACTTACTGCCATCTCTTTCAATTGCATGTATATATATATTGTGTGTGATTAATGCCACTTACTCCAACAAGCTTCAGACATCACCTTTTCTTCTTTCTATATAATACATACATATGTGCTTATGTATTTCAAGCCACTTGCTGCTGGCTATCTTCCTCTTTGACCTCTAGTGTATATGTATATATATATATATATAATATAATATAATATAGTATAACTAATCATTCACATATATATATAAGTGCATTTACACTATATGCAATTATGCACGTACACACCACTTACTGGCTTCACTTCTTTGGCTTCTAATGTGTATATATATATATATATATATAACTCTTCCATCCCAGAATTACACCACAAAGCCTATCACTTGTCAGTAATCACTGCATTTGTGAGACCCGGAAATTTTCAAATTTATTTTGTGATTTTTCCGTATTTTCAAAAAAGGTTTTATAGAATTTATTTGTTAGAAAATCTAATTTTTTTTTTTTTTTCTTCACCTTGAGCTTTAAATTGTTTGACCAATTTTGACTAGGGTTTTGACCCAAGTTAGAACTTTAAAAGGTAGTACTTTTACTCACGAACCCAACGGTGCAAGTCTCGTATTATTCTGAGTCCGAGAGATTATTTTATGAATTTCCTAAATTTTCTTAGTTTGTGGAGCTTGAAATTTTCGAAATTTTTCTAAAGGGCAAATTGGTAATTTGACCTCATAGTTAATTAGTACTAGTCGATACGAGTCCGTAGTATTTTTCGGGGTATTTTTCTGAGTCCCGAGCTATTTTTAATTAATTTTTGAAGTTGAGAAAAATAGGAAAAAGAAAAATAAAATAGGAAATCACCAGATCGCGCCACGTGGCACGATCTGGGGCGTCCATCGCTGCATGGCAGCAAGATCTGATGGCTGCATGTGCAGCCAAGTGTCAAAGCCTTCGCCACGTGTCAATTTCTCATTGGTCAAAGTTATGACGGTTGACTTGAGTCAACCCAGTCAACTCGGATGAGTCAACCGAGTTGACTCACTCACTCTCCCTATAAATAGCAACGCACCCCCAGCTGATTTCCTCACAATTCAGCCGCACGCTTCCCAAGAGAGAGCTTCTCTCTCCTCTCTCCTCCTTTCTCTCTCTCTTCTTCAATCTTGTTTTGAGTTTATCTTGAGTTCTGAAGCTCCGATCGACGATCCGATTTCGCCTACGCGATCGTGGCGACGAGCTCTTCAATTCTAGTAGTGTGAAGGCTATGTTTTGGTGAAGTTTTAAAAAAATCATTTCTGAGCTCCGTAGGTAATTTCTTGATCCCTGTCGAATTTCTGCTAAAATTTTGTTAAATAAATCTCTTGTTAATTAGGTTCTTTTAATCTTGTTACTTAGCAAGTCTAGTAGTACCGAGACTCTGCCCGTGGGAAGTCTTCAACAGGTATACCCTCAACCCAGCTTATTTAACCTGCTGTTATTTAAGTTGTGGTTATAGACGAAACGCTGTTTAATTGTTGTTATCAAATGAACTTAATAAATATTGAGGCCATATCAGTGGTAACCAAATAACGTGATGACTAAGGTCAGTCCATGAGCATACAGGCGTTGGGTACTGAGCCAGAGCTCCCTCAGTTTCCCCATGCACTGACCTGGTCACGTTGTAGGTTCATATCTGATCAACCTCCTCGACAATAAATTAAAATAGATATAGAAACCACCCGGTCTGACATGACTGTTTGCCTCGGGGTGCAAGGTCATATCGGATTAAGAATTCAGAGAAGCCTAGCAGTTACGCTAGTGCCAAACCTCTGAATTATACCTGGTCTTAACAGACAAGGTCATCAATTTACGTGAAGATCGTTATTAACACCAGTTGTTGTCAAACTAGGAACTCCAGTTACCTAAAGGAGATCGTTGCGACGTGGCAAATTGTGATTTGTACTCGAAAACAAGCAAACGCTTTGGACCCTAGGTAGGGGGACAACACACTCTGACTAGTGGATTTCCTGCATGTACTATATAATAAATACTGTGTGATAAAGATGCATGTTTTTGATTGGCATATCTGCTTGGTTTTATGATGATGAGAATGATGACTGTTATGCATATTCTCGTGAGATTGTTATTGTGTTTGACTTGAGAGTGAAAGGTCCCTTACGGTAGACCCTGGGTTTCGATCCCCAAAACCTCATGAGGGGTTGTACGGACGGACTGGTCGATTGTCCTTCTTGGGAGGCCAGTCTAGGCGGTACAACCATGAAATGGCCACTTTCGCTACCCTGTCCCAGTCAAATGACTGCAGGACTTTGTTATGCTTTTGTGAGAGGGTAGTTAGCCCTAACGGCTGGTCAACAGGTATGATTCTGAACTTGGGCCCGGAAAACTGTATTTTGAAAATTGTATGAGCATGCTACTCGTTTTACAAAGCTTGACAACTGGTTTGTGTTGTGCATTTGATTTTAAATTATCTCAAACTATTTTTCAAACCTAGTAGGGAGTTCCCTGAGGGGGAGCAATGAACGTATGTGATGCTCACCCCTACATTGTTGTTTTTCTCCCTCTCAGGTGCTGCGCGTGTGGACTTTGACGGCCTCGATTGAGGGGTGGTGGTGCGGTCTCGAGCTTGTCAACTCCTGTGTTTCTGTTTAGTCAGTATATTTCCTTGGGCAGGTCTTTGGTGACCTTTTACTATCTTTATATACCCTTGGTCATATCATGTATATACACTGAGTCCTTGGGTTGTCTACTTTTGAATTATCGAGTCTATATAAACAGTTTCTTTGAAGTTACTCTAAACAATAGTAGCTCCGAGGGTTGGTTTAATTATGAATTAACTATTTCTGAATAAATTTTCCGCTGCAAACTCAAGCACTCTGATCCAACCCATTTTTACTAAACCAAAAGGCTTAACCTATTTTGTGGATATTTGGGATTATAACACCGGGGGATTGGTTGTTGTAGTCTCTGGTATTCGCAAGATAGGTGCCTCTGTTACGTACCTGGGTTTCGGGGCGTGACAGCATTTCTTTATACCATTTTCTGTGCAAGCCAATTCACGTGGCTTATCAGTTATGTCCGGTACAAATATATGTATATATATTTAATCATACTGCAACCTTCTTCACTTCACTTGGCGTAGTGGAAAAAACCCAACAATTCCTCTTCCACAAATAAAAACCCACTTTTCCTCTCATGCCGACAGCA
The DNA here is from genome assembly GCF_963921425.1 of Dryas octopetala. Classification (NCBI taxonomy): domain Eukaryota; kingdom Viridiplantae; phylum Streptophyta; class Magnoliopsida; order Rosales; family Rosaceae; genus Dryas; species Dryas octopetala. Next base: position 29,044,373 of record NC_141366.1, read on the forward strand.
CTCATCGCAACTCCCTTTCTTTTTTTCTTTTTTTCTCTTTGATCCAGACAACAAACAACAACTGCTAGTTGGGTTTTAAGCTAGCCACCGAAATATCAAAATAAGTTACTACCCATGCTTGTTCTTCATCTGAAATACTCAACCATTCATTTGGCTGTCATCTTGTGGTTTTTGGAACCCCATTAGCAGCCCCCTTCAACTCTCTTGGTCCAGTGATAACACCGCACGCTATGTGTTCGATTTAAGTCTCCACTTAGCTTGGCATGACTCAAACTTCATGAATGAAGGTAGGTCGGCCTCTCTATTTTACCCATTCTCTTTTCCAATTATCTTGCCATGGTAAATGCCAATTTATGGCCCAAACACCATGAGAATAAAAGGAAAAGTCTTGTCCTTAAATGGAAGTTTGGTAGTAGATCCGAAAACCTATAATTTTTTGGTAGTTTTTATGAATTCTGATAGGACTGCCCCTGGGTACCACCCTAGAACCCAAGGTGATCTTGTGGGGTCCAACATTGATAAAGTGTCGAATCCACTTGTCTCAAAATTCTTGTGATTATTATAGGGAGGTCAATCTAAGTGGAAAATCCTACTGAAAATTCGACATCACCTCCCTTGCAAATTGAACAATCTCACTCGTCCAAAAATCAAAAAACACTTCTAATTCAACAACTAACCTCAACCATAATCAAATAAGGGTCTCAGACCCACATCAAGTAATGCTAAATCTAATCAGAGCATATCTAATAAGATTACAATCACATCTCACTCTAAAAATTACAATAACAACAACCTTGATCTCATAATACCAATAAGTTGGGGATGAGGAAACTCAAATGCTTCGACATGGTGTAATTCGACCTCCGTGATCTCTAATACCTGAGGGGAAACGTCAAAACCAAAACATGAGAATAATCTCAGTGAGTGGACAAAAATAAAGTTTAAAATAATTTCCTTGAAAACCATTTTATAAAACTGCCTATTTCTTTTGAGCACATTTTCTTTTGAAACCCCCAGTTTTAAAACCGTTTCACAAACTTGTTTCAAAATCTCCTGAAAACTGTTGTCGTGCTTAGGGTATGAGAAATACATGTGAACATGAAACACTTATGAATTTTCAAAAGAATGCCATGCATTTTTTTCAATGATCAATCATGCACTTCATGGCAACTAAATTTATAACTGAAAGTAAAAAAAATGCTAACACGGTTTTCTTAAACTGAAAATCAGACTGCTCAATAAATCTGATAATCAACCTCTAAAATTAACAAGTTCTCAAACTGAATTCAATATTTTCCATCTGTAAATAAATATTTTAAGCTAAAATCTTTCATCTCCAATAATTCTCGATATACTGAAAATCAACAAAAAACTGATATCTCGATCATTGATACTAAAAAATCACACCACACTAGTACTAGGGAAAAAAGCTGGTCATATGTGCACGCAGAGCTAATAATGCTAGTCATATACCGCCATGTCATCTCTAGGTAAGTGTAGAGCAAATATGTAATGTTGGTCATACACCACAGACTAGGCAAATTCAGAGCAAATATATAATGATGGTCATACACCGCCGACTAGGTAAGTGCATAGCAAGTATGTAATGCTGGTCATACACCACTGAGTCATCTCTAGGCGAGTGCCTGCAGAGCAATTTGTACTTGTTGAGGGGGGGTACTAATAATATGGTGGTTTGAAACCGCTTTTGCATTCTCAATAAACCACAACTTAGAAATACTCATATGTGTAAAACTGAATATACAACTCTTCTATAAATCTTCTTAACTAAAATTGTTCTCAGATCAATGAAAACTGTTTAACCGAAATCGTTTCCAAAGAACTGGAATTGCAATAATAAACTTCTCAAAAGATTGTCAAAAACCATTTTCATAAACTATCCAAAAGATTGTCAAAAACCATTTTCATAAACTATCCATATATGTCTGCAACCATGAACTCAAATCCAAATTCTTTAACTCAAATCAAAAGAAGAAGTTTATTTAATGAATGGTTCCAAAACTCATGCAAATCAATAGATTTCCAAAACATCTTATAAATCATCTCAAATTTATGCACACTTCATGAATCAAGCTATTTCCAAAGATAAAACAATCATGAAGTAAATCAATTAAATTCCTTAAATCGTTTGAAAACAAAGTCCAAATCACAATTCATCAATCTCAATAAAGCTCAAGATAACAAATAAAAATTAAATCATGAAATTCATTTAAACACTTTCAAAACAAAAGTCTACTCATAAATCATCTTTTCTCAATTAAACTCAAGACAAATATGTATTAAATCATGAAATTAATTCATGAATCATTTATAAAACAAAGGTCCACTCACAGTTTATATCGAGCTATGCCCAATCCTTTCCGGATTCGTTTCTATTTCACGATTCAACGTACACTCGTTTAGCACTAATTGTTCCGAGAGACAAAACTCCATCGGCCTCAATCGAATAATCGTCTAGTGCGCCTAGTTTGATATCAAGAAGTCTTCGTTCATGATTCGAATTTCAATTCGACTTCTCCATCGATTTTCAACCCACCTGAGCCCAACTCCAAAAAGTGGTCGGAAGTAGTCGGAAATCACCGAAAACGATCGGATGCCCATTTACTCAATTTGATCGAACCTGCACTGTGAGACCCCATATTTTTCAACATTTATTTTAAATACTTTGAGAATTTATTTTGATCATTTTGGAAATTTATTTGGAAAATAAAAAAGGTAGTTGAAAGAGAAGAGTGTCGAGTTGAGTGAGAGAAAGAGTTTTTAGATTTGAGAGTAATAGAGAGAAATTGATATGGCACAATTATCCCAATAAAACAACAAAATTTTTCTTATTTTTTGGTGTTAGATACATTTCCAACCCTTGTATGGCTAACCATCTAATGGTTGAAAATGTGTTCTACTTTGTGGCCCATGGATGAGACCTATAGATATACAAAAATGTTCACCCAGTCACCATTGAGTGGGGAATATTTCACCGCCCTTGGATCTAATCTAACAGTGACTATGCATCTAAAGTCATTTAATATATTTAGATCTTTATTGAATATCAATATTATTTAAAAAAGAAACGAAAAATAATGCATAGTAACCGAGTTGATGGCTTTGGTTACTGTGTTGACAGCCAAAAACAATGACAACCCCTCCTATCCCCTCCTGTTGTTACCCCCTTCGTGCACAGTAATCAGCATTTCTCTCTCCACACTACATCACAACATTTTGTTGAGAGTAATATCTCACATATGGGAAGTAAAGGCCTTTCCTTACAATTTAAGGTATTTGGCCTCTCCACCGATTGCCAATTGGTTTTAGGGTAGATGCTCTAATTTTTCATTCTCTCTCCTCTCTCCGGTTCTCTCTCTCTCTCTCTCTCTCTCTCTCTCTCTCTCTCTCTCTCTCTCTCGCCCGTTCAGCACCGCAGCCCTATCACCGGCGCGTGGGCGCACGTTCGGCGGCGGATGGAGGCGGACGAAAGCTCCCCGAGCTCGCCGTCCCTCCCTCTTCCTTCCCTTGGTCTCCGTTCAGCCCAGAAATTCCCCAAAACTCGAGAACCCAATTTTCACCCGTTTGGAGCTTCGGCGTTGACTTGCCGTTTTCGGCGTCTTCGCGGCCCAGCTCCGGCCTAGGAAGCTTCCTCTCGTCGAGCCGAGCACGGTGGTGTGCTACGATCGTCCACCCGACGCTCCTCAACACTGTGAAGGCCGGGGTAGACTGTGAGTGGATCTTTGGTTTTCGAAATGTTTTGCACATTTTATAATTCAACTCTTTTCTTGGTTTAATTGAGTATGGATAGTTTTTGGAAATGGTTTTTGGTATTATTTTGGGGAAGTTTTATTATTGAATTTTTATCCTTTGGAAATGATTTGGATCTAGCAGCTTTCATGATTTGAGAATGATTTTATTTTAACAGATTTATTGAAAGAATTATATTTTCAGTTTTTATTTGGATGAGTATTCCTGAGATGTGGCTTATTGAGATATTCAAAAGCAGTTTCAAACTGCCATATTAGTACCCCCCTCAGCAGGTATATAATTGCTCTGCACTCGCCTAGAGATGACCCAGCGGTGTATGACCAGCATTTGCTCTGCACTTGCCCAGTTGATGGTGTATGACCGGCATTATATATTGCTCTGCACTCACCTCGAGATATCGGCGGTGTATGACCAGCATTTGCTCTGCACTTGCCTAGTTAGCGGTGTATGACCAGCATGACATATTGCTCTGCACTTGCCGAGTCGGCAGTGTATGACCAACATCACATATTGCTCTGCACTTGCCTAGAGATGACTCAGCAGTGTATGACCAGCAGTTCCCCAGGTACTAGTGTGGCGTGAGTTTTCAGTTGTGGAATATTTTGAGAAATGATATTACAATAGAAAACATTTTAAATGACAGTTTCAGTAAGGCATTGTGTTTTATTTCAGACATTTTAATAGTTTTATAGCTTGAGAGTATTATTTGTTTTTCAGAGGTCGATTTACAGTTTTGAGATGATTTAAAAATGGATTTGAAAAATGGTTTTAAAATTTGGGGATTTCAATGAGTGATGTGAGTGAAATTAGATAGATTGTTTTGTTGCTTTGTTTGCGTGTATGTATTTGTTTGCTAGGACTTGGTAAAGTCTAGGCTTGAATCTTGAAGGTGAAAATGATGGTGATTATGCATTAAGTTTATTATTTAAGACATTAATGATTTGAGGTTGAGGTTAATACTTGACGATTAAGCAATTGAATTGCAGAATGATTATTATTATTATTGGTGAGATTTGATGTGAAATTGAGGGATTATGATTATCTTGAAGCTTGGATGTTTGGTGATGAAATTATTATGTGATTGAGAAATTATGGATTTTATTGTAGATTATTTTTTAGTATGGAAATTGAGAAAATTATTGAGGTTAATTGTTTAAGTCATTTCACTCATACGAGCTCTAGTGAGCTTACCAGGTTGTTTATTTGAATGAATCGGTGTACTATGGATATATATGGTGCAGTGTAGTTATTTATGTTTTGCAGGTTAAGCAGTCTTAGGAGGCAATGAGGAGAAGTCGAGGTAGTGGAACCCATTTTAATTTGATTTAAACCGACTTTATATCATGAATTTTATATAAATGTTTGTGGGCTCGTACTCTGATTTATTATAAATATTTATTTATTGTGTTAAGTGTATGGCTCATTGTTTTGAAAAAGGGCTTGAAAGGCAGTGTTTCAATATTTTTACGGGCCCGAGGTTCGGGACGCTACATGCACATGAAACTTCATGAATATCCATATAAAAATCGGGACCATCGGTAGCCAGAGTTGGCAAAAATCGACGAAGGAAGTTTCAGCCACCTAACCTTCTCGGCTTCGATCCATCATATATGGTGGTTGTTTGGATAATCTAAGTTAACAGAGAGGTTGACGCCATTGAGAGGAAGAGATCCATGTGGTAAGAGGTCGCAACGTTGCCGAAAAAGGGAGATCGCCGCTGGTGGTGCCGCGATTTTTAACAGGACCGCCCCCGGATTCCACCCTGAAACCCAGAGTAGTCCTGCGGGATCCAATGTCAAGGAAAAATCCTACCGAAAATTTGGCAGAACCTCCCATGAAAATGGACTAACTCAAAATTTATGAAACCTGAAAAAAAAAAAAAAAAAAAAAACCACTTCTAATATTCATCAACTACCTCTACTGCAACCAATAGGGAGTCTTAGACTCATCAAATAAAATAATCCAATCAGAGTCCAAGTATGGTTATCAGAGCTACTATTACAACAAGTTTTACAGTAAAATTAAAGAAACACTCTTAATGGAAATGATGCCTACAAGATCCGAGGAATGAGAAGAGAAAAATATGCCTCGACGTGTATGGCTCAACCTCCACCACCGCTACTACCTGGGGGGAAAAATTTAAAACAAGATATAAAGGAAAAACATGAGATAAACTCAGTGAATGGACGAGTTAAGAAAACGAAACACAAAAATTATTTATTCTTTCAGAAGTCTTAAAATAATAATCTCTAAGACCTCACATCGCTCCTTCAAATCCCCTAGTTTTAAAACTATTTTCGATATCTCTTCTCAAATGTCAAAGAAACTATTTAAACACAAGATAGAAGGGTTAAACAAGTAAGATGTCATTCTTTGAAAAATTTCTAAGTAAAAGTATTCTGTAGCACTATATACTTATGTAATAGAAAATCCTTGGAAAGAAGAATGAAGTTTCACCGTACTCACACCCGTAACTGCAAGCAATTTCCTAGCCACAATCCCGCGCATGGGCAGACTCATACCCTAGCCACAATCTTGTATAGAAAGGTTATTTCGCACGAGCAGACTCATATCCTAGCTACAATTCCGTGCAATTTACATAGGCATGCTCATGCTATCATACATGCACGTAGAGGGGCCCCCAAAGGGCGAGGCATCTCATCACACGGCTTAAAGCCTATGTGTATACCGAGATGGGTCCCAAAGACCTATCTGTATCTCAATCTCGGAAACGGGTACTTATACGATAGTTTTAAAAACACCTTTTACATCCTTAAAATACTTCTGAGATAAAGATTTAGCCATTTTTATTTCCTTCCAAACTCTCTTTAACAATCCAAACTCCAAAGTGTCATTTCTTAAATCACGACGTCAAAATCAACATAAATATTCAAAGGAAACGAATATCCAAGACATATGTAATCTTTTCACAAACTAAGTAGAAATTAACACACGCCCATTAAATTAAAAATTTCTTCAATAAGAAATTTACATATAAAAATACATTTAAATATTACTTGATCACTTAAAATATGAAATCCAAGATAGGCGCAATCGGACCTACATGAGTGATTAATTATGAAACTTAGAATTTAAAAACTCAAGATTGACTCCAATTTAAAACATAGAGATCAAATCACATAGTAAAATATAATTTAATAAAAATCAAAGTCCACTCACTAATTGGGAAATTTAGCTTCGATCCTCCACCGAATCAGCCACGGTTGTCTCACCTATAAAATAGAACCATAAAGATATACCATTAGTCTATACTCAGCCACAAAAGAGTGTGTGTGTGTGTGTGTGTGTGTAAACGAACCTAATGTCCCACCCAATTTACATTCTTTACAATGGTTAGATAAATTGCTTTCTCTAAAGCTATAACACTCTCAAACTTATTCCCAAAACCTGCCAGGCTCAACCTAGCGTCACCCAAATATCCAAAATTAGTCCTATACTTAAAAGAAAACTGTTTGGGGCTTAATTCAATTGACACGTTCATCCTAGAGTAAGATCGGTATCAATGACGTCTTAAATCTTAGTCCCAAAACCACTTCGGTTTCTTCGACCACAAACCCTAAAACCAAAACCAAAACCAAAACCAATAATTCACTCAAATATTGCCCAAAAATGATCCAACAATCATGAAATCACAATGTGGTTAAAAACCACTGTGGTTGCCGCCCAAGGTAGCTGCCCCAAATTTCAAAATTTAGCCAAAATTGTCAAAATTTCTCAAACCCACTCAATCCTTCAATCTTAAACCACAATTGAAGTTCCTAGGGATGAGATTGTTAGATAAGATAACAAGAACAACCCTCTAATCTGAAAATTTAAGAAAAACCCAAAATGACTACAAAATCCCAAATTTCAACTTTCCACAATCACTCAAAATAATCAGCCAAGACATAGGGAAAAGGAAACTCATACCTCAAGGAGAAAACTTAGTAAAAATCTTGGAGATTAGAGTGACATTTGACCGGAATTTTTGAGAACAATGCCGGCAGGTCTGGGGGTTTTTGGGTTGTTTCCGTGACCCAGAGGAACTGCTCGGTGAAGGAGGAGGGCTAGGGGTGTCGGCCGGCCTGAGGGGAGGTCACCGACGGCTGGTGACGGTGAGAGGTGGCCGGTGTTGGTGATTGGTAGTCGCGCACAGAGAAGCTGGAAAAGAGAGAGAGAACACAAGGAAGGAGAGAGAAATGAGGTGAAAACAAGGAATAAAATTTCGGGTTTCGAGGAAATTTCGATGGAAATTTCGACGGAAATTTCAAAGATTTTTAAATTTCGACAGAAATTAGACGGAAACGATGGAAATGACTATCAAAATATGAAAATTTTGAATGAAACTTTACTATATGTTTATTTAATATATTATCTACTACATTGATAAAAGACATTGAAGAAACCAAATTATATAGTAAGTTTCATGTGATATAAGATGAATATAATACGCGCTGAAGGTAAATACTATGAAATAAAATTAGTATAATGAATAAATAAAATTAATATATTCTTTATACTTTATAATATATACACTAATCCTATATACTTTATAATCTATACTCTATATTGTTTAAGATATCGTATAGGATATTAGGGTTTAGGCCCTTTAGAATATTTTTAATTATTTTTTATATAAAAATGTATTAGAGTTTATTGGTTTAGGGTTTAAAAACAATTAAACGAAACCCCAAAACGGCCAAACGAAACCCCAAATCATTTTTTTTTTCAATTGCCCAAAAACCTCAAACTATGATATGGTATATGATATTAGGGTTTAGGCCCTTTAGAGTATTTTAAATTATTTTTTATAAAGAAATATATTAGAGTTTTCTAATTTAGAATTTAAAAACAACTAAACGAAATTCCAAAACGGCTAAACAAAAACTCAAACCATTTTTTTTCTTTACAATTGCCCAAAGGCCCAAAACCCCAATCAACCCTAAACCTTTTAATTTTTTTCTCTTTTTTACTTTTTTTTTTCCTTTTTTTCTTTTCCTTTTTTCTTCTTCTTTTTCTTTCCTTCTTTTTCTTTTTTTTTTTCTTCTTTTTCTTTCCTTCCTTCCCTTTCCTTTCTTTTCCCCCGAGACTCCACTCTCCAGTTGCACTGTTTTTCTTCTTCATCTTCTCTCTCTCTCTCTCTTTTTTTTTTTCTCTCTCTCTCTCTCTCTCTCTCTCTCTCTCTCTCCAATCCATCACCAACCCACCCTCACCCTCACCACTTTCTCCCTCATCTTCCCCTGCCGTTGCCCCCCTGCCATTTCCCCCTCTGTCGCCCCCCCTGTCTACCTCTTTCTCTCCCTGCCGCCCCCTCTTTCTCCCTCGATCTCCCCATGTCGCTCCCTGCTGCCGCCCCTCCTCTTTCTCCCTCGATCTCCTTGCTGCCGCCCTGCCACCGCCCCATTTTTCTCCCAAAACCATCTTTTTCTCCCGAAACCCAGCCTCTTCTCCGAAAACCCAGCCTCCTCTCCAAAAACCCAAAAGTTCAAAACCAGATCACCGGCAAAAATTTAACAAATCTAGGTTTCGATTTTGACACCCCACAAAATCGAAATTTAACACCTTGGGTGAAAAAGAGATAAAGGGCTCGGGCCGACTTGAAAAGAGAAAAAGGAAATTTGAAGTTTCCAGAATTTGGGAACTTAACATTTTTTTTATTTGTATAAAATACTAAAATAACTTCAATTTTTTGCGGAAAATCTAACCGTAACTCCAAATAATGAACCGTCTTCACCTACGCGTCCATTAACTCGGGTTCTGTTTAGATCATCCATAATTTATTGACCAAAGTTTTTCTTTTTTAAATCGCCCCTCTAAAATACTAAAATTCTCTTCCAATAATTTTAATAAAACTGACAATTAAACTTGAAAATTGAAGTTCAAATTAAACTTGGGGTTGGGTCGTTACAACTTTGGTGGCCTGCTGCGTCGTCATGGGTAGTTGAATGACTGATCTGAGACCAATGGGAAGGTGTTGTTGATAGCTTTCCAGCGATACCAAGATCGTCAGAATCAGAGGTCGGATGAGAGAGTTATGGCCGGTCAAGGCTTAGCCAAAAAGAGAGAATTGCTAAGAGGGAGAGAGAGAGAGAGAGAGCTGCAGGGGGTCTGAAGGAAGGAGAAGGAAAGTGATAAAGTTCCAGACTTTTGGGTGATTTAAAACCTTTAAAATGCACATTTACCAAAATGCCCCCAACTTCAATTGTCCGTAAATTCATCTACACAACTCTGATTCGCGATACGTTTTCGCCATGCGCTGTGAGTTTAAGTTCTATCCAACCATGTCCGAAATAGAATTTATAAAGATACCTTCCAATTATTTTCCATAAAAACCTAACTTTTATATAAAGGGCATAAATGTCCATATTCTTAACTAATTCACCAACCAAGAATCCGGTTTTGAAAAATGTTTCGACAATTCCTATGCGCTCCTCTCGCGTTGTACCATTTTTCTATTGCTTTCAAACTTTGGGTTCTCAAAATATATTCAAATAAATATCCAAGGTAACCAAATAAATCTAAAAAATTCCAATATATCCTTAAAGGCTTAATTAATTCACTAAAAATCATTTTAACCTCAAATAAATTCTCTATAAACTCCAAAACGTATTATTGTCTCCTAATTAATTTACAAAAAATTTCTTAGGTCCCACAATTCAATTTTTTTTCTTAGGCCCATAAACATTAAAATTTTAAATTCCTAGTAAAATTTGGGATGATTGTTATAAATTCTCCCTTTAGAAAGCCCACAATTGGATCTGTTGACCAAAAAAATAGAACGTATTTGTCCCATGACCAAAAAAGTAGACTGTATTTGTCCCTTGACCAAAAACTGTATTTGTCAAAGCACATAAATATTGTGATTTTCAAGCAGCCCATAAAGGCCTGCTTGAAATCTATTTGAAATGCTTGGGTTGTCAAAAAAATATGCATCAAAGCCACAAAGAAAATCAGAATTTCTTGGAGCTCATTTTCCAGTCGACGAGAATTTCTTGGTCAGTATCTCTCTCTCTTCTCTTAGTGCTTAAGCATGAGAACGTTGCTATATGACAAAGATTTACATGAACCACAACGATGAACTGTGTTTTGGGTCCTAACCGTTGGGGTTGTTTCCGTGATATGTCCAAATAATATTTCTCTTTGTGCGTGTTCATGGAAGTTTCACAAAACTGAAATTATTCAGTGTTGTAAACTTGTAGAGTGGGTTAATTGAGAAAAGTGGCATTTGCAATCAGTTTCTGGGTGTGAAAACGTAGTCAATAACATCTATCTTTAAGGTTCAAAATGATTGGAAACTCTCAGACCCAAATAGTATATTATCAAACTCGAAAGATTCATTATTATTATTTTCTTTATCAGGATTGGCACAAGAGGATAATCCATATGTACCTTTTTTGATTATTTTAAAAAAAGAGTCAGCTCTGACTTTCTGAGAGATCTATTCCTTCCTTCATCACCCCATCACATTATTAATCCCCCTCCCCCTTTTTCATTTACAATTTTAGAAATTTGAAAGCAGAATTGTAGTGGTCGGATTGAGCCTACTTGTACTTTTTATCTCATTAGTAGTTAGTTTAAAACCTACTTGACCTCTTGTGTTCGGAACACAATGAACACTTTTATCTCATTTTCGCTGTTGCAAAGTCCTTCAATCTTCATTTTCAACTAGATAGTTATATGAATGATGTATAGGTATGGCTCTGCTTGATGCTGAGGATACACCTACACGGTCAATATTAATTTATAAAGTATTCAAATCTGAAAACTGATTTCTTTTCGTTTTTTCTTTGATGATCCGGGACATAGTGGCTACATAAAGGCTGATAAAGATTAGATTTCCTCTTCTATGTTTTGCTTCTATTGGTTCAATCTTCCTTCTTGAGTTTTCAATTTTGTCAAATTCGATGTTATTGATTTTTTTGAAGTCTTTTTGTTAATGCATCATTCCAGGATCATTAGGAAAGGATAAGTAGTTAATTCAATGGTTCTTTTCATTTAAGGTGTTTAGTTATGGCTTTTTTTAGACTTCAATGCCTATGACTTGTTGTTGCTCTCATAGTTTCTAACTCATGTATTCACCATGGAGCTTTCCATTTTGTGAACATTTTCTATTCTTTTGTATCAAAGAATGGAACTATATTCTTAGAAAATAAATGTGTGTATTCGTACACTTAGCATGAAAGACTCATTTTTCTTGCAAACGAAATTGAACATGTAATAATATATAGCAAAATTTATGAACTAAAAGACACCAAGATTCTGAATGAGGTAGGCATGCACTCTTCTTTTGTAACATAAAACACTAGAGGTTAGATGGAACACATATGAGAAAATATGATAACTCTTGTCATAATTTTCTTTTTCATTAGATGGGGGCTCCAAGACCCAGGAGCTTGTACCACTCCTAGATCTTCCTTTTTCTAATTTTTTCATGCTACATAGACTAAAGAATGTACATAATATAGCTATTACTTGATTTAAATTTGAGTTGCATGGACACCAAAATAATGGGTTAGGGTGGTAGAAGACGTTATAGTTTCCAATCAAGGAGATGGCTGATTGTACCTACCACTTGTGCTCTTGTTGTCTCTTTTTAATCTCACTTTGGCTTGCTGTCAGCTACATTTTAGTTTTCGTGCTTCCAATTTAGCCTCCTTCTATGATTAAATAAGAAATTATTCTTGGCTTGTTAGGACATTGTTTGAATTATGGGTATGGATCACATAATTTGTAAGTCCTTTGGTCAAAATGATCAAACATAATTCTGTTTTACTGTACTGTATTTCTTTCTGGCTTTATTTGATAGGAGTTGAGCAAACCCTGAAGTTACTTCTAACAAGAATTATTTGAAAGTTTATAGACAAAAAAAGAAGTTGCAGTTCAATGGAACAAAGATCTTTTGCTTCATTTTAAAATTAAATGATTGACTTGCATAATTTATAAGCTTGCCTTTATTTTGGGGGATATTATTCTTTTTACTGATAATCATATAGAAATAGTTGGCATTTTTTCTGTTAGGTTGAAGGGATTTTGGTTTGATTCTTGTTGTTAAACCAACTGAAAATGAATTTTTTTAATCAAATAGAGTAGTATTATTAGGCCATGCTATTACTGTGCATAATATCTTGTTTGTTTCAAACTTGTACGTTAAGGCTCATCATGTTATTTGGTAATTCTTTTTATTAGTTTTGATTGTTATGTTTATGTTCAATGTAAAGTGTCTCTCAAGTTTTGGCATGTTTTGTCGCCATCTTTCTATTTATATTGTTCTTTTTTCATGTTGCCTTCTTTCCATTATATTATTGTCCCTTCTAGGTGTGCAATTTGGTTCTTGGGTACCCAAAGACTTCAACCAAACTGACGAATTTGGGTTGGTTTGGTTTGGATATTTACGTGTGGCTTCAGTAATATGTCTAAAAATACTAGAACCAACCAACTCTTTTCAATTCTTGATTTTAGAGGTTGGGCACCCAAACTCGAAGATAATTAGACATTTTATTTGTATTTTTATATAGTTTGCTAAGTTATCTATACTGTGGTTATTTAAGATATGTAAGTGTGACATGTGTTTATAATTATATTAGTTATAGTTGGAAGACTATAGTTGGCTTCTTTATCTTTGATTAAGTCCATGTTTAATACGAATATAATAATTTTGTCTATATATAATGTTAATAAAAAAAATGAAAGTTTGGAAAACCGTAGAACTCGCACACAAAGACAAATCCCATTTGATCTTGTTTAGATTTTATGTTACTATGGTGTGGTTCTGGGTCCAAAATTTTGAGACTCAAATTAGTTTAGCTCGATTCCAAATTCTCCAAGAACAGAACCAGTTCAACCCAGGTTACACGCCTTTCTTGTCATGTTGGCAAGTCTTTTGGATTTTGGATTTATATTAATTCTTTCATGGATTTATATGTTCTTATAGTTATATAACTTTATGTGTTTCCTTGAAGTTATGGATTTTGGTCATTAAAGTGAAACCTGATTAAAAAAAAAAAAAAAAAAAACTGTTTCTACATTTTCAATCATTTTTGTACTCTTATGCATTATGATGGAAAATATTGTAAACTACGCATGAATCACCACACTTGAATAATTGCATGTTTTTTATTTTTATTTTTTTGGGTAAATAGAATAGTTCTATGTTTCTATTAGAACAAGTCAATGAATTAAATGGCAATTATTAGCATGGATTTTCATAAAATTTACCCTCGTTGTTGATTGGCATAATAATAACTATGAGTAGCCAACACTAACGGCCTATGGGCCGAGTGACACCTCCTCCCTCATATCTAGCAATTCGGGATTTTCTATGGACATCATTAAGGGGATATCTGGCCTCTGCCAAAATCTCTCTCATTTATTATTTTACCTGCCCAGTCCTCTAATGTTGAAGGGGTGCATTCAAGCTTAGTGATTTTAAGCATTTGTCAAGTGTTGTATGGTTCATGATAGGGAATTTCAATGAAAAAGGCTGGACACTTTGATTTCTGGAAGTCAAACATGGCCATTATAGGTACACCCTCAAGCTTACATGGACTTGACCTTATTGTATAGTATCTCGTCTTAATTATGGTATTGGACATGCTTTATGGCCATATCAATGTGGGGAGACCAGTAAGCCTCTATAAGAATGTCATCCTTGACTCAATTGTTCATATAAACTTCACCTCCAATTCTTGAAGATAACCAAATAGCTTTCTTTTCTACTACGATTGACTAACAAGCTTTCTCTTCATCTATGGATGGCCAGCAAGATAATGCTTTTCAACCATTTGGTGAAGCATGGTTTGATGTCGCCAATCCATGTGGAAAAGAATTTGAACTTCCGAGTGTCTGTAGTCCTATCAATCCACGATGGAGTGACAACAACAACTTGGTTTTCTTGCAAGACCAACAACCTCATACTTCTGATCTACTTGATAATTCTTATGAATTAGAGATGATCAGTCCATCTTGTGCTGGAAATCAAGTGGATTCTTCTCCTATCATGGAAATGGTGCCTTCACTCATCAATTGTGTTCCAACGGTTGATCAACAAGAAGGTAGCTCCACAGGTAACCATAAGGTACAATTTCCCCAATTAACTGGTTTGCTTAAATCTGAATTTGAAGGTGCCTTTCCAGAGAGAAATCAACATGTTCATGTGCCCACCTCTGCTAGTTATTCTTGGAAGGGCTTAGATATCAAATTTTCTATGAGAAATCAGGAGTTTCTCGTTGGTAACTCTTCCAACTCACCATCCATTAGTTCAACTGATTTGTTGTGCTTGAAAAACAATCCAACCAATGCTCCCAGATTTTCCAACTCTTCACCAAATGCATGTCAATTAGATTCAGATGGTTGCATCATCAATAATCATGTCTGCTTTTCTAGCTCTGGATGCTCGTCGTCTTTTGGATCAGGTGGCTATCTTCCTGTGAGAAGCCTGGAAATCAGATCTTATAACTTAGCCGATTCACCATCCTTTCTCCCCAATGGCTCTTCTGTTTGGCGGAATCAAGTGGCTTATGCTCCTGTTATGACTAACACATCTGGGACTGGTGCAAATGGAGATATAAATCACGGTCCAAACCCCCTTCTGAATGCTATCCACAATACAAGAATTAGATCTAATGTGTCTGTCCCAGTGGAAAACCATGTAGGACCATCAACCTATGCTCGGTCTAATTGTCACAGTTCAGAAAAGAACCAAGCTTTTGGTTCCAGCTCAATGACTAATGGTCGTTGTAATGTAAAATACATATGCGAGTTGTGTAATAGTCAATTCCCTAACTATAATTCCTATGGAGAGCATATGAGTTTTCATGAAAAGACAGAAATGGTGTGGAGAAACTTGGCCAGCCAAACACATGCCTCGCACATAAACTCCCTGGGGTCAAGTAATTTATCAAGGGAAATCACAGATAAGAAAATTGAAGAAAACAACTCCCAAAATAAGGCGAAAGAGAGGTTGGAGAAGAGTTTTAGGGAGAAACGTTCTCCTTCTGATGAGATTTTGAAAAATGGATGCTATCAATCACACAAGAGATTTAGGGAAGTAAAATCCCCACCAAAGGACATTGTGGAGAACAAAAACTCTCTACTTTGCAAGGTTCAAAAGACAGAATTGTCTTCACCTAGGATTGAGCAGAATGGAGACCAGCCAACATTTGATGCCTGTCAGCAAAATTCTTCTAAATGATTCAACAAGACTCATTAGTGAAGAATCGAAGCAGTGAGCGGATTTTAATCTTAGTGAACATGCTTTTCTTAGTATTTTCTTGTCTTTAGATTTAACGTAGGATGACTTGACTTTAGGTACTGGACCATAATGCCAAGTAACAATCCTTTGTTGTCTTTGTGAACTTTACCTATTTCCTTAATTTAGTCGAGGTTGCTCTTTTTTCCCCCTTTCCCTTTTTGTTTTAAGTTCTTTGGATGGATGTGAAAGTTAAAAATAGATCTTTTTGTTCCAGTTGAAGTTTTCAAATAATATATATTGATTGGTTTCACATTTGAACCAACAAGATAAAGTCGTTCTAGATTCAAATTCCATTTAATATTTTGATGTTTAGACCTGTTTATACTGTGAGTAGTGCATATGATAATATAGCTTGATTGGTTCAGAACCAAAGTAATTGACAGTGTAGCTGATATTATTGTAATTTAATTTTGTATCTATAGTTTGTGTGCATTTTATTCAAAATAATGGTAACCTGTCATTATGTCACATTATTGAGCCCTGTTAATGATATAAGTTGCATATTCCATGATAGCCATAGCAGAATGTTAGTCATAATTAAGACTGGTTCTTATTAACATCTTCTCATAAACTGCATAACATTGTCTTGCGATGGCAGTGCTTATATAGCCTTCCGAAATAACTCATTGCATTTCTTTTCGAATTCATACATGCGTACCTTTTTCAAGTTTTAATATCAGTTAATTTATGGGATTTGCTGACTAAAGTTTTACACTAATGTGGGTTTTTACATAGCTTTTTGAAGAATTTATTATATATTGTATGTTTGAAATGTGTACACACATGTATGCTGTGTGTGTGTTGTCCTGCACAAACTTCAGGTTTCTGAATATTGAAAACTAAAGGTGTTTGTGGTTCTGCACAAACTTTAGGTCTCTAAGTATTGAAAAATAAAGGCTGGCCCAAGCAGAAGGCATCTTCCCTGTACTCAGATAGAAAGCTCAAAATGTTTTGATAGAAGATGACAAGTTGGAAAAATGCTGAACTAGCTTACTGGCATAGATGAGTAAGTGTTGCTTTAGCTCTTCCACTATATTCAGTTGTGAAGGTTTTTTCTTTATGTCAATAGAAGTAGCCTTATTCGACCTGACTGCTTATTAACCCTCTGTTATTAGTGCTTATCCTCTGTTTTATTGTGTATGTGTTATAACAATGTAACTAAACTCGATGAGTTACAGATCTGTCATCAATCTATATTAACTTGGTTTCCATTATTTTTCCCCTGATAAATATCAATATGAAATATTGATTTGAATTTTTCCGTTAATTATGATAATGCCAATTGAAACTGGCTTCAACTGTGCTTGGACAAAATATTTAGTACTCACAAGTCTTGCTCAATTCTTTAATTGGATAGTTCACCCTGATACATACAAAGAAATATGCCCAATATGTCATAAAAATTTATTCTGCTAAATCTGCCAATTAACCCTACTAGAGTTTATCTACTAACATTTGTGTTCAAATCTCATACTATGGGGATTGGTGGGGTTTTAAGCCATTTGCACGGTGGACCGTCAATTAATAAATATATATGTTACTAAAATCTTGAGAAAAATAATTTGCTTGTTTAAAGTTGCCAATGTTTTTTAACTGGAGAATGACTTACCTATTACTATTACGGGAATAGGAGAGGTGGTATCCCTCTTTCTCATTTCTGTCTCTCTCCCCCTCTCCCTCTCTCCTCTTTCTCATTCTCTCAATTTTGTCTCTATCTCTTAGGAAGGATGCCACGTCGCTATCACGGGGACATCACGGGGACATGTAAGTTTTATTCTTTGTAATTTTTGTCAGAGCTAATGTTTAAAAGTTTGCTTGAGATTTGACCTGTGACGAAGTCTCACTTTTAACTATTTTTTGGTTTTTTGTCAAAGGCTAAAAACACTAATGTGGCGGTTGTTACATCTTGCTGTTTCATTTTAATTGGGATGGACATGATTGGACTGGATTTAATGATGTCCTATTTTTAGAATAGTGTTAGCCTAATTTTGGTGTAATGCTAGACTAGACTAATTATTTTAAAATTTATATTATGAAAAAAAAAATAATAATATATTTTTTAAAGGAATTTTTTTATATAATTATTATATTGCCAAGTATTCAATTGAGTAGGTAAATGCTAATCAATTGTATTTTTTTTCTTCATGAAATTTCATTATGAAACTTCAAGATTAATTTATTGCTAATCCTTAAAAATAAATTCAAATAAATTAAACAGATAATGATTCTAAAGTCCATCTTTGGACTTTTAATGATAACTAAGCTCATTTAAAATGTTGCAATGATAAATAGGTTCACTTTGTACAAATAAAGCTCACGTTATATTTTCTTTCGTGTTTTTGGTGTCGAGAGCTTGGCGTGTTTTTTTTTTTTTTTAATTAGGCAAATTGCTACTGCGCAGTGTCAATTAGTAACAGTATAACACAAATGTTTTATGCAATTCAAATAGTTCTGTCGCACAATGACAATAATTGTCATTGCCTGACAGTAACAATTGTTGAGCGCTCAATGAACTGTATCGAGCGCTTGACTCATTAAAGTGGACTGGCTTGTCACCGTGTTATGCAAGTGGGCCACGCCATCATGGGCTTTTTCGTCAGTTTGCCTTATCCTTACAAAAATAAACCCTAAATTAAAAGAAATCGACAATAGGTACACTATAAAATATATGAAATTATACCATACTTAAAATAACATTTCCAAAATAAGAATTCGGCTAATATGAGAACAAATTAAACTACCAACAATACATAACTAGACATACTAGATAACATAATCATAACTAGACATAACCAATATCCATAACTAAGTCGTATTTAGATAAGAACACAATATAAATAGTTAATATCCTTCACGAGCCCTTCTCAGTAATCTCTTGACAAACACATCTCCATCAACAAACCTTTGAGTAAGTTGAATTAGTTTGTGGTCAAAGACGTCAATTTGATTCTCTTAGAAAACGCCATTTTCTGAAGTTCATTGACAAGGCTACCACCATCTACATTTTCATTGAAGAAATTATTATGTATAACTGATACAATGCCACGTAGTATAACCAACTTACATATTATAATATGAGCAGAAGTTATTAATACTATATCCTACAAATATAAACATATCGTCCAATAATATCCTTACATGTTAAATTGGTATATCGATTATACATTATCATTGTTGCCTAAAATATTGTTTGTAGCAATTCGGCAGGTTTAAACATGTTTTGCATTGTAACAACCACATCACCCATATCACTTCTTCCTCTTTTTCTCACTTATAACCGGTCTAGATATTCACAATTTGGAAAGTGATTGATTTAAGAAAAACTTCCCTGCAACAAGGATATGGTGTTATCCCAATCCAATAACATAATGACACCTATGTTTTTATACTTCATCATTGTTGGAACCAAATTTATCTGAAGGTGACAATTTGCAAACGAAGATTATTCTTGATGATTTTGAAAAGCCTAGACTCCATCTTCATTAGTTGCTCGCGATATTTGATGGGGGGTGTACTTGCCAAAAACAGTTTGATGCCAAAGTCAGTAAAATTCCATCAGATCCCCCTCCGATCTTTCCTCCTAATCTCAAGGTATTTATAGGCTGATCATGCCTTATTTTTCCCCCATCCCACACCTTGTCTTTCCACTTCCCTTGCCCATTAATCATGGCTTTAGTGGAGATTTTGGTGGGATTAATATGTTGTGGTGGGAATCCCACGTTCCCACTCCTTTCAGCCTTCATCAATCATCATGTATTAATTAACTTACCTGCTTAGTGACTCTAGACCTAGCTAGGCTCATCCCTTGGGTGGCCTAATTGGTTCTAGTATGATTTATTTCCTGGCCTAGAGGGATCATAAAACCCACCTGGGCCCTAGTACATTGTGGATTATTTTGGGTCCCACAATGCCCCATTTTCTCTCTTCATACACACTCTCAAGTATGGAGAGAGAAAACCACATATGAGTAAAAAATAATTCGTAAATAAACGAGTACCTTCTCGAGCTTGCCTCCTAGCATTTGGGCATGCACGTCATTTTTTTGGACTCGGACTCGGGCCGATTTCTCCAATCGATACCCTATGTATCTTTCTCCATTCGATGCTTCCTTTGTGACTAATCTAGTTTGCGAGCTGTTCGTATCTTTTTATGTTCGTACTTTCCAACTTTTTTAGGGCGTTCTCTCACACCCTTGAAATCAATCTTTAACCTTCCTCCGTGCCACCCGTCAAGGTGTAGGACAATTTTCGTTTATTCCATGCTTCGCTTTCTCTTCGAAGGTGAGCTTCTCGCCTCTCGAAGTTGCTTTCCTCTTCGAAGGTGAGCCTCTCATCTCTCGAAGTTGTCATTCCTCTTTGAATAATAAATAAAGATGCATGTTTATTTATTTTTATCGTTCGTTCCGATTCGTCATTCCTTGCATATTTTTTGTGACACTTAACCTGAAATATCATTAAAATTTTTCTTTATTGCATATTTCTTCTGACATTAAACCTGAAATGTCATTGAAATATGTCTTTTTCTCATTTTTGTACGATTATTATAAAAAATAAGTCTTATTAATCAACCTTCCCAAATAATCATTTTCCATGCCACTTAGCCTGAAGTGTCGGTCAAAATAAATGTTGTAGGGTAATATGTGTTTTCACAATATGATCAGACTTGGTCTCCATCTCACTCGTTTATGCAATTTAATCAATTGAGGCTTGTTATATCAATCCTAACTAATCGAATAATTAAACACTCCTGTATTATGCTATTAATCAATCCAATAACATGCAATATATATCAATCCGATAATTAATCCAATAACTAGTCAATTAATCATGTATTATGCTATTAATCAATCGAATAGCATGCAATATGAATTCAATAATTAATCTAAAAGCATAGAATCATGTCTATGAAAAATAAAGAAATTCTTAGCTCTTGGATAAAGAAATTCTTAGCTCTTATTTTCTATCCTCGTTGAGATTTCAGTCGATCCCACCACATGAGCTCTCTGGGATGCGCTTCAACCATTTGCTTTGATTCTTCCTCAGCCATAATTTCATAACCACAGGTATGCCCCATGTCTAGTCAAATGTTTTGTGAAATCTGTACTCAGCTTTTGTTTAGTTTCACCATCAATGTAACGCCCTGAACCTCGGGTCCATAAAAACCATGAACATCAAACGTTTAAACCTCTTTCTCTTTTAATGAGCCATGTACATAAACATAAATAAATACATTTCTTTTAAATAAAACATTTATGCAAAACCACTGTATTGAAAATATTTAATCAAATCAAATGGGTCCCACTGCCTCCTCGGCCAGCTTAACCTGTAAAACATCAACAACCACACTGCACCATATCCATGGTACACTGAGTCATTCAAACAAACAATCTAGTAAGCTCACTAGAGCTTGTATGAGTGAAATGACCTAACAATCATCCTCAATAACTATAATCAGAATAAACCATGAATAGAAACACTTAGGCATAAATAAACAATCCTCATATGTCCATACTTCCTTAATCACATAATATTTCAATCATCACTTATTCAAACATCAAGATAATCATAATTCCTCAAATTCACATAGAATTCCACCAATAATAATAAATCATTTTGGCAATTCAAATGCCCAAAAGTCAACCATTAATCTCAACATCAACCATTCACATCCTAATCAATAACCTCTTTGCATAATCACCATCATTTTCATCTTCATGATTCAAGCCTAAACTTTACCAAATCCTAACAAACAATGCATACAAGTAACCAAACAAACAATCAAACTATCTAATTTCACTCACAGTGCAACCACGTGAAAAGATTGAAATGCCCTTGGACGGCAACACGCTCGGATTCCCAATCCGGCAGCATAACCGCATCGAAAATAGAATTCTCGAGCCATGTACCTGTTAAGATCAGACAACCAACAATTTATTTCAGATTTCACAAATTGGCCGAGTCGAGCAGTCAATCAGAACACACGATGGCTGCTCGGCCCCAAACAACACACAAACATCAACAAAAACTCACCAAAAGAACATAGAAAGGTTCTTAGGACTTCAATTGGGCAAAAATTGGGTTAAACAACCACTAACCCATCGTCAAAAATGGCGGTTCCGATGGTGGCAACAGTGACGGAGGGTGCGGATAACCTGGAAATCAACAAATCAAGTCCCAATCAACTCCAATTTGATGAAAAACAGATCAACTTGGTCCAATTTAAAGAAAATCCGAAATGGGCATAGACCCTAGAAATGGTCCAATTTCTCAAAATTGACAAGCAAGACCAAGGGGGAAAGAAAGCCCATACAAGGAGGATCAATTCTTGTAACTGGGTCGACGGCCAAATCTCGCCGAAAACGGCCGAAATCGGCGGCAGAAGCCGCTAGCCTTGATGGCTTCGAATCGTCGTCGAGGAGCGTAGCGTAGTGAGAGGAAGAGGATCCAATAAGTCCGGCGTCGCGTCTTGGCCAGAAAAAGCAGATCGCCGGCGAGAGTGTCTTTTCTATCTCGCGTCGATTCTCCGTCTACAGTGGTCGGCCGGCAAAGGGGAAGGCTGCTAGGGGTCGGCAACGGCGAGAGGAATTCGCCGGTGCCATCGCTGTTCGTTGGGTGGCCGGACGGTGAAGCTGGCGAGGAAGAAGGTGGGCGGAGATGGAGGAGAAGAGAAAGAGAAGGGAGAGGTCGGGGAGAGATAAAGGGCTGAGTTGTTTTTTTCTAAAAAACTTAAACATAAAATTACGCAAATGCCATTTACTTCTAATGCCCGTAACTCTCAAACCGTAACTCCGATCGACGCACGATTCACGTCTATGGACTCGTGGACTCGAAATTTTTCCAATAGGCCCAAACTCGAAGTCAAAAGCCCATTAAATAACAAGTCAACCTTTTTGGTCAAATCCAATTTAAAACAAAAATTAAAATTAAATCAAAACCTTTTTATTTCTCAAATAAATTCCCAAAATCTTTAAAATATTTTTCAAAATAAACCTTGGAAAAATACGGGGTTTCACAATCGACCATGTGAGCTGTAAGGTACCCAAATATAAACAGCTAGTATCTCCCTAGTTGTAAGCCATGTAATTTTTTTCCAGCAATTTTCTTGTCAATAAGACCAAGCAAGATATTATCATAATCATATGAGACTCATATATGAGAGTTTAGCATGCGAAATTTAAAAATGGTTGCTCTAACCTAACACTCTATTCTTCATTCCGAGAGTTTGGTTATATATTCTTGCAATGTGCTTTAGGATTCTCGTAAAGCCTTTAGACAATTTTCTATCCTCACACAGTATTGAAACCTAACTTATTCATAATGCAACAATAAATGCATCAATTCTTCCTTCAGATGCCGGAGAAATTGAAATACTAGGCTATGAATGTGATAACTTATACTCGATGTATTCATATAGCGCCATTAAAGAAAAGAGTATAAAAAATTCTTATTTGTATATACGGAGGCATCAATCCGAGAGGAGGTGCCTTGACACCATGCCTTGCTCCTTGTAAAGCTGCAACTTTATTGTTATTTGCACGCTTCATTTTTGTCTATAAGAGTGTTGTCAGTCCCTCAAATTATTTCCAAACCTTCTCGGTCGGTTCTTGGAATAATGGCCATAACTTGCATCTAATGACTATGCTCTTGTAGCAAAATATTGCTACGTTAGATCAATCAAGGCAATTTAATTTCCTTCCCATATATTGTTATGTATGAATATATATATATATAGGCTCCTTTTATTGAGATATACCTCAACTTATTTATGTTGAGGTATACCCTATTAGGGCCCACACGAGTCGTTTTGTGTCTATTCGAACTGTTTATTTTTTACATCTCCATTGATAGATCATCCTTGCAAAAAATTAGCCAGATCAGAAATCATTGCCTATCTAACTTTGATCAAATAAATGGATGAACCAAATATTTTTGATGAAATCGTCTATTTGTTTTATAAAAGTTAGATAAGCAAATGATTTCCGATTTGGCTAATTTTTTACAAGGATGATCTATTAATGAAGATGTAAAAAATAAATGGTTCGGATTGACACAAAACGACTCGTGTGGGCCCCAACAAGGTCATACCTCAACATAAATAAGTTGAAGTATACCTCAATAGAAAGAGCCTGTATATATATATATATATATAACAAAAAAATGCAATCCATAAGAACACAATATGCGTTTTGAAGCCCCTGTGTATTTTTTATTCCTTGGGGAGCTACCTCATGTTGGCTCCAGTGCATGCTTCTATAGCATCAGTTTTCCTTCTCCTGCCTTTCATCTTCATGCTTAATTTTAAAAGCATACAGGTAGATTAAATCAAGAATAAAAATGGAGCTCAAATTTCAATTGGCTTGTTATTCACTCCCTATCATATGCATATTTATGTGGTAAGACACCAATTCTGATTTTGGCACCAAGAAAGTATATCTTTCGTGTTTCATGCTATATTCCACTTTATACCAAATGCCTTTCAATCATAAATGCATGTTATTTTTTCTTTTCAATTTTCAGAAAAAGAAGTAGCTGCACAAATTAATCATGCATAGGTTCTCTACGACCAAACATATATATTCATCATGTATAGTCATGCACACGATATACAGAGAAGTAAGGAAATTAACCATTTTCTTGATTCAATCCCATCCAACAATTCTTGCTAGGCATTTTTATCAAATGTCTTTGTAACGACCCGAACCAAATTCCACTAGAAATTAAATTTTTATTTAATTATGGTTTTAAGAGGTTTTTAAAGGATGTTGAATTGTGAAGCCCGTATTTTTTAAAAAAAGAGTTTATTTGAAAAGTATTTTAAAGATTTTTGGGATTTATTTAGGAAATAAAAAGGGTTTTGATTTAATTCTTGGTTTATGTTTTAAATTGGACTTGACCCGAAAGTTGACTTTTAAAATTAATGGGCTTTTGATTTTGATTTTGGGCTTGTTGGGAAGGTCTCGAATCCATGAGTTCATAAACACGAAGCACACATCATTTCGAGTTACGGTTTGAAAGATACGGACATGTGAAATGAAGGGCAATGTTGTAAATTTATAAAACTGGGATTTAAATACCCAAAAAAAAAAACAATCAGATTTTTCCTCGATAAGACCCATGTTGGACTACATAGACTAATCACTTGGAGCCAAATTTTTTGTTCCTTCAGATAAGGCGAAGGGTTATATGGATTACGACGATTAATAGCGAAAAGGACTGACATGTCAATACAAGTAAATTAGCTAGCACTTCAAGAGTATTTGTCATGGACACATAGAATAGTACACGATCATGCACTGATAACGATCTTGACGTCTCATCTTGATTTTTTTATGGACACGTAGACGCTCTCTCGTTACCTATTCGTGACGTATACTTCCGTGGTACAATGATGAAACTTTTAATGGATCACCTAACGAATTTCAGGGCACGTCATCACCATAATTTCAAGACAGGAGCTTGTGGCTCACCTTTGGATATCGACATAGCGACAACCTACCTCAAATTTGTTTGGATCAGAGAAGCGAGGTACTACATATAAGGAGAGATTAACTTTGGTCAAGTCTCTGGGTTGGATCATATATTGGAGGAATCGGCTTTGAAACTGGATAGAAGATTTTGAATTAGAGGGTCACTTATCTTTTATGTTTATACTAAATTTCGAGGATGAAATTTTTGTAAGGGGGGAAGGTACGTTGTAACGACCTGAACCAAATTCCACTAGAAATTAAATTTTTATTTAATTATGGTTTTAAGAGGTTTTTAAAAGATGTTGAATTGTGAAGCCCGTATTTTTTTTAAAAATGGTTTATTTGAAAAGTATTTTAAAGATTTTTGGGATTTATTTAGAAAATAAAAAGGGTTTTGATTTAATTCTTGGTTTATTTTTAAATTGGGCTTGACCCGAAAGTTGATTTTTAAAATTAGTGGGCTTTTGATTTTGACTTTGGGCTTGTTAGGAAGGTCTCGAGTCTACGAGTTCATAAGCACGAAGCACGCATTATTTCGAGTAACAGTTTGAAAGATACGGACAAGTGAAGTGAAGGGCAATGTTGTAAATTTATAAAAATGGAATTTAAATACCCAAAAAAAAAATCAGATTTTTCCTCACTCTCTCTCTCTCCTCTCTCCAGAAATTTCCACAAACTTCTCTCTCTCTCTCTCTCTCTCTCTCGCTCTCTCTCTCTTATTTTCACTCCTCTCCCTGCACCCATTCTCGGCATCTCTCCCTTTTCTCCTGCACCCTTCCCGTGCGCCCACAACCCAGCTCACTGTCGACCACCCCTCGCTGACGCGGCCTCACCGGCGTGACCCCCCCAAGCGCTGACCACTCCTGAGCATTTTTTTTTTCTCTCTCTCTCCCGCACATCTCTCTCTCCTCCCTCGATCTGCGTGCGCACATACCCACAACAGCCACCATCGCCAACACCTCCCGCCGACCCCGACCACCGGCGACCTCCCCCTTTGGCCGACTAGCTCAGCTCGGCCTTCCTCCAGCCAGCCTAGCCACCTCTGCGCGTGAATCCAGCTCGGAAAAGGCAGTTCTAACCGCTGACTTCTCTTCCATTCTCCAACCAGTTTTTCGGCGCCAATCAGCTCCATCCTAGGTGGGTTTCGTTCCTCTCCCTTTGGGCTTTCATTTCTTATGGTTTTGTAGCTCAGAAAACTTGAAATTTGAAACTTGAAAATTTGAGAATTTCAGGCCATTTCGGGTTTTTCTTTAATTTACGGATTTGGGGGCTGTTATGGTGTTGTCTAGGACAGATTTCGTCCCTAGGAGACTCAATAGTTGTCTATGACTGAGAAAATTTGTGGGTTTGGTTGAAATTAAATTTAATTGGTTGAATGTTGGACCGAAAACAGTCACATCGAGCGGCACATGTGGTGACTTCGAACTGTCACTACCTTTTTGCCACTGTAGGTTTATATTAGGACGACTTTAGAGCTGGTTTTGGATCTTGGTTAGGATGTTTTTGGTTAGGCTGAGCCGGGGAGCTTTCGGAGTGTCTATGTAGAAGTTTTGGGTCTACGAGTGGATGTTGGGAATCGTCGAGTTAGATTGAGAGTCGGGTGTGACGTAGGTTGAGCACACATTTACATTTAAGTGTTTTGAGTCGGAAGTAATTGTATTTCTTTGATTGTTTGTTCTATAGGCGACGCGGCTGTGACTCGTGATGATCCGGCAGAGGATTGAAGCTAGGGCTATCTCTGTGAGTGGACTTGGTTTCTTGAATGTTTTTATAAATTCATGGATTTGTTAATATTCAATATCTTGAGTAATTGATTACTGAGTAGTGAGTTGGATTTTGTTTTCTTTAAAATGATTTTCATGAACTTCGAGATTTAAGTCATAATTTTTATAATGATTTTATCCAAATATGATGACTTGTGAATTTGACCTTGATTTGAATTGAATTATGGGTTTTAAATGGTTATTTGCCTATTTAATTATTGGAAAACGAAATATGAGATTTTATCTAGCTTTGAAAATTTGTAAATGAGATTTCCATGTTGAGTATTGACTTAGTTAATTTGGGAATTTTCGTTGTGGAGGATAACTTATTTTGAATTTGAAATTTATGCAATAAGTTCATGGATTTAAAGTTTCTTGGGAAAGTACAATAATCTATTATTGATGGAAAAAATTTTATTTGGATTATGGAAAAATGGTTTTCAAACCACCACCCTCTAGGTTATCAGATTGGATAGGTCTTTGGGACCCATCACAGCACACATATAGGCTTTCGGCCGTGTGTCGGGATGCTTCGCCCTTTGGGGGCTGCTCTGCGTGCACGTGTATGGATTTTACTCCGCACGTGTGTATTGCCAGGATATTGCCTGCACGTGTATGGATTTTACTCTGCACGTGTGTATGGCCAGGATATCGTCTGCCTGTGCGATGCAGAAATTCCGCATAGGTGTATGGCTAGGTTTTTCAGGGTATAAGCATGGTGGAAATGAAATTGTTATTTTCAAGAGATTAAGTATGGATTTTAAGTGAGAAATATCTTTCGAGTTTTATAATGACTTCGATTTTTATTATTTTTATGACTTTGTTAATTTAGATGGTTGGCTATTGAGAAATGTGTTTGATTTATCTTTTCCTTGAGTTCCAATGGTTTTATAACACTCTTCAAGATTACCATTTAAAACTGGGGGATTTCAAAGAGTGACGTGAGGTCTTAGTGCTAAACGTAGTTTTGAAGGACTTTCTAAAACAATAAGTTACTTTTGTTTTCGTTTTCATAAATCTTTCCACTCACTGAGTTATCTCACCTTTTCTCTATTTTGGTCTAAATTTTTCCCCTCAGGTAGTAGCTTTGGTGGAGGTCGAGCCAATCACGTCGAGGCATTTATGTCTATCTTCCTACTCGGACCCTATAGGCGCCATTTTACTTTTGTAAAAGAATTCCTTGTAATAGAATAGTGGCTCTGATAATCACTTTTAAACTTTAAGTTGGTTTTCCTTGAAACTGTTGGGTCTGAGATCCTTTTTTGTTGTGGTAAAGGTGGTTGAAGTTTTTAGAAGTGTTTTTACAGGTTTATAAATTTTTGAGTTAGTCCATTTTAGGGGAGGTTCTGCCGAATTTTTGGTAGGATTTTCCTTGATTTTGGATCCAATACAACTTCTCTGGGTTTCAGGGTGGAATTCGGGGGCGGTCGTGTCAGTCTTTGTATGGTGGGTTGCCTAGTGTTTTACGGAGACGACATCTTGATCGGTTTTCATGCATGCTTTCCACGATTTGGACTCCAAGTTTGCAAACCCGAAATATAATTTTGCCAATTTGCGAGTAAAACCACTTTCTTGAGCTGTCTGCACTCAAATAGCCATAAATTTCCCTAGAAAAATGAAATCTTGAACTGTAAAATTCCTCAAAAAGCTAATATCCATATCTTTCCAGTAGTATATATAAGGCTCATCATCTAGTTTTTTTTGAGGAGGTACAGTTTAATTCGAGAAGTTGCACATGAATTTTTGCTCCAAAAATATCAAAGTGTCATTTTGCTTTGTTTTATTTGGCTTTTTGCTTTGTTTTATTTGGCTTACTTCAATCACAATACAAATGTCAGAATGCACACCAAAAGTTTTATAATCCAAAAACATGGTGCTTTGATTTCACGAAAGCGCGCATGACCCAAAAGCTAATTAATTTCAATCAAATATCCTGCTGTTTAGAAGCCTTGAGCATGCTGTGTGGGTTTTGGTCACAAGTTCTTCTAACAAATATTCAGATGCAGAGATTGCATGTACAAAATCCAAAATTTGTTTTTTTAACATACATATATGATAAAACACACCATGAATTAGATAGTTTGCCATGCACCCATGTCCCATTTTCTCTCCTCATACACGTTCTTGGGTGTGGGAGAGAAAATTGCAAATTTCCATAGAGTTCTCATGTATGTGCAATGTGCTTCCTGGAACAATAAAATAAATTCTAGCAATTGAGAATTAAATAAATTCTAGCAGTACATTAATTCACGTAGCAACACATTGGTTAATCGACCTCTAATATGAACAGATGATAACTTTCATTGTATGACAATCGGATTTGCATAGAGCAACATTCCAAATAGCAGAGATGCATCCATAAATTGAAGCAGTACACATGCATTAATAAATGAATTACCAATCTAAGAACGAAAAAATATGAGAGGTTCTTATCTTTTTTGGAATGCTCATATTGCCTCTTTGTTCTTGTAAAAATCCTGCTCCTGCAGCCTGGGGTGCTAA
The DNA here is from genome assembly GCF_963921425.1 of Dryas octopetala. Classification (NCBI taxonomy): domain Eukaryota; kingdom Viridiplantae; phylum Streptophyta; class Magnoliopsida; order Rosales; family Rosaceae; genus Dryas; species Dryas octopetala. The sequence continues at coordinate 29,074,125 of NC_141366.1, forward strand.
GTCTTTACTTGGGCTCGGTTAGAGCTGTTCGAGATTGGGCTTTCCCCATTTTTTTAATTCCTTGTGGAGTCACCTAGTGATGAGTTATGACTCTAGTGCATGCTTCCTGATGCGCAAGCTTGGTGTGAGCTAGGTCTAAGGCGTAAGTGCATAAAACTATTGTCCCTCCAGATGTGCTCATATGTCAAGTAATGTAAGGCTGCATATGGAACAATTTGATCAACACTGGCTCCATTTCCTTTGTAGAATCCTCGATCGAACACCTTCATTCTTTAGTAACCTCTTCAAAGATTAACATACTCCGAGAGAACGGAACTTTGTTCTTGTCTGCAAGAGTATTTTGGTTCGTTCTAGTGGTGCAATATATAGTAGTCTTGGCGAATGCCCCAACTGCACCACTGACAATTAACTCCTTAACATAAACAAGCATACTATCAATGTATGAGACCTCTGGGCCTGTCGATGAAGCATCAACTAATTTTGCCACATTTGTTGACAAGCTAGACTTTTGTGTAGAACCCATCTCAAATTACTCCAAATAATAGCACTAAAACAGCCAACACCTTTGTGGTCTCAATATGTTTTTATTATTGTTGATGCTGAAAAATGGTAAAGCAGTCAACGTCGAATCGAACCAAGTGGACCTGTTGACCTCCCACTGAGTAAATGACACGTCGAAGTGGGGTAGGAACAGGTAGCTAGGTCTGACTAGTGAATAGTAGAGAAAGAGCAATATTCAAAGCACCCTGCGCAAGTACACAAAAGTGAGCGAGAAGGGCACCGATGTGGTACCGGCTGAACCTCCTCCGACGCTTAAGTCAGTATTCAGAGAATCTTTGAGCAGAGTGAGTGAATAGTATAATATTGATTGAATTGTCCTTTTGTGACAAGAAAGTACCTCTTTTATAGTACTTTTGGAAGAGTGTCAACCAATCCGGTGATGACACATGTCCCTTGTGATAACTCGCACTGTAGGAGCGCCACGTGTCACCTGTCTCAAGGATCCGAGTGAGTTGACAGGGGTCGGGGCCCATGAGGCTTGAGCTTGGGAGGCCGGAGCCTAGGGGGCCGGAGCCTAGGAGGTCAGGGGCTAGAAGCCCGGGAAAGGCTTAGCTTTTGGGCCTAGGAAGTCGATGCCTAGGAGAGGCTTAGCTTTTGGGCCTAGGCCCAAACAACATGTTGTTAAGTCTTGTGTGACTTGTCGTTATGCCCAGATGATTCATCATACGAACAATTACCCTTTTTGCAGCTTGAAGAACTTTTTATCCCATCTATCTCTCGAAAAGCAAAAAGAAAAAGGCCTTTTGTTCAAAGGGCAGGTCAAATGGCCTGAGAACACCTAGAAACGATTTGGTTACGTTCACAAACCGATCCTCCTCTTTAGTGATAACAAGATACATTCAAAGATATACAGCTGACCAAAGCAAGCAGGCCAAATGCTCAAAACCTCCTTCAATTATAACAATGCTCCCTTGAACCAAATGAAGGAAAGAAAGTGGCGTTCTTATCCTTTCTAATGGGTCTGCCTCTTGCTCATTAGTGAGCTCAAAGGTCAATCGAGCTCGTTCTGAACTCTCCCTCTGGGCTCGTTGCAGAGGGCGAACTCGCAGCTCGTCGAGATCGGCGCACAGTGGATCGAAGCTCGCAACTCGTACTTCACCACGACTTCTTTCATGTCAAAGATCGGAGTTCGTCATGGTTGGAGTGCGCTAATCGGGCTCCTCGTTCTTTGGGTCGAAGCTCACGGGCTGGAGCTCGCATAAGAACTATGTCGAGCTCGCAGGATGGAGCCAGTCACGTCAGAGATCCTCTCTTAGAGTTCGCGGCTCCACGCTGAGCTCCTGCAAATTCGGAGTTTGCAGGACAGGGTCACGGGTCGAGCTCGCAGGCCGGAGCTCGAAGTCAGTCACGCCAGAGCTTCTTCGGGTCAATATTTATGTGAATATTTATTACAAGCAGCCACCAAGTATATTTATTGTGCGTCACGATTCACGAACATAATATACAATTGGAGGATAACATATATTGCAAGCAAAATATATTTATCCCGAGCAGACTATCCTTTATTTTATGTTTCCTTAATCAAATATGGTACATAAACATGTGCTATAAATTGACGAGCCTCCTGTTTTCCTCCTCCCGTACCATTTGTTGGAGCCAAATTTCTCCGAAGGTGACAATTTACCAACAAAGATTATTCCTAATGATTTTGAGAAGCCCATACTCCATCTTCATTAGTCATCCACGAAATCTGATGGGGGTTGTACTGCCAAAAAGACTCTGATGCCAAAGTCAGTAAAATTCCATCAGATCCCCCTCTTTCCTCCTAATCTCGAGGTATTTATTGGCTAATTATGCCTTATTCTTCCCCCATCCCACACCTCGTCTCTCCACTTCCCTTGCCTGTTAATCATGGCTTTAGTGGAGATTTTGGTGGGATTAATATGTTGTGGTGGGAATCCCACATTCCCACTTCGTTCAAACTTCATCAATCATCACATATGAATTAGCTTACCTGCTTAGTGACTCCAGACCTAGTTGGGCTCATCCCTTGGGTGGCCCAATTGGTTCTAGTGTGATTATTTCTTGGCCCATAGGGATTATAATACCCACATGGGCCCTAGTCCATTCTGGATTATTTTGGGTCCCACAATCATATAAAAATTTTTCTAATTTCAAAACAAAAACTCTCTTGGAATGTCAAGTCAACCCCTATCCTTATTATAGGTAAGTTTTTCTCTATTGATATTTGTGATCCCTTTACAAGACTTGCCACATGTCACAATTTGACTGGTGGTAATTTTTCGTGGTCATCAATTGCCCCTTAGTCCCTTAGATAAGTTTGTGAATCTGTGGGACTAAATTGTCTTTTTCATTTCTACCCATTATTAGCTGCAACATTTACCTTTTCTATTGAGAAGAAAATCGTTGGATTTTCGAGATGTGACTCTGCATATTCCATGAAGTTTCTTTTTCATTCTCTATAAATAGGAAACATCAAATATGTTTTTCCTTATCAAAGGCTTTTACGAATTTCTGGATTTGAGATATTTTTCCGTTCACTTGCATTCTTTCTCACTTTTGATACCTTTGCACAGTCACAAATTCAAAAACTTATTGTGGTCTTAAATTTAGTCACTATCACAAAGTCATTGATTTTACTATTATTTTTTGAAATTGAAATTGAAATTGTTAATTTTCATTTTGACACTTTATAGGAACTAATGACAGTGTCAACAAGATAACAAGCAGAAATATTATTTTTAAAATTGAAATCTATAACCATTATCGTTTAACTACAAACTTAAATTCAGTCACTGCATGCAGTCACTATTTTGGATTTTCATTGCTTTGGAATATGAGCTTGTTAAGTTACGTTTGTACACTTTTAGCATCTAAGCAAAAGTCAACATAAAGTATTAAAATATAGTCATTTTAGCCATTGAGTGTTGATCTACTTCGAATTGAAAAATATTGGATTGAAGTTTTATATGTGTAATTTTATTATTTTAGCATACTGTCAAACAATCACAAACTAGTTTTGTTGTTTTCGTACACTGTCATACAGTCATTGTTTCGGTTTTTTATACAATCACGACTTGTTGTTAATGTTTTTGCATTTTTTTTTTGTTGGTTTCAGACACTATGATACAGTCATTTATTTGGAAAAAATGAGTTTATAATTATGACTATTTGATCATGTTAATTTTTTAATTTGTAATTTAGATTTAATTTGTTTTTTGCTTTTGATTCTAAGTCCAATTTAACTTCATTTTGAGTTTATAAGGGTTTTAGTGGTGGTTGTAGGTTTTGTAGGGTATAGAATATGCATGTTAGAACTTATGGCTTAGGGTTTAGGTGAAACACAAACTTAGTACAAATTTAAATAATGTCTCTTTAGAATTGGGGTTGAAGGTTTAGAAATGAGGTTTAGGGTTTATAAATGGGGTGTAGAGCTTAGATTGAGGTTATGGAGCTTATGGCTTAGGGTTTAGGTCTCGAGAAATTTATCTATTAATTTTCATGTATTGCCATTGTTGGACAATGCCTGTTTTTTTATATGCCTACTTTTTTTAGTGCTTTGTGCATGTTATTAAGTTTTTTTTAAGGGTTATAAATTTACTTTTTGTGAGCTTTTATTTTAGGGTTTATCTCCCAGCTTTTGGACAAAACCCAAAACTTTAGAGCTAAACCCTTATTCAAAAGTTACACACAGTCACAAATTAAAAAAAATTACATGCCTTTTTCTATTGCATTGGTTTCTTAATTAACAATGTAGTTTTGGATGCTAGATTTTACTTGACATAGAATTGGTTGGTTTTTTCTCTTTTCATTTTTGGATATATATTATGTATCCATTGTCATTTTTAATTGGTTTTATGCTTACATAGTTTCAGATTATGTCGCTTGGTGGAGAAGAAGCGAACAAAGGTACGCTCACTTGCTGTCTTGTTCTCTGCCGTACTGGTGACTGATTGAGTTTATATTAGAAATTAATTTTAAAATGATTCTGATGAGGCTCAAATTCACGTAAGGATGACACGTCAGTAAATTTGGTGGATTAACTTGTCCAATTGCTACTTGGTCTCTTTAGCATTCCCTACAATCATCAACAATTGAGTTCTACGCACTCTCTGTGAGGTTGTCCCTCAAAGGGTCTCCGATGCTTAAGTTAGTAATAATTTTACTGTTAGTTTGGATCTGTTACCTTTGTAGTATTCTAGTTTCTGCTTGACTTTATACTGCCAACTTTGGGTAGTTAATCCCCGAAAAGATGAGAATAACCTCCCATGAATGAACTATCGAGGCAGTTAGTTGTTTAAACCTTTGAATTTGCGAGCCATTTTATGGCTGTGCTGAATACCAATCGGGCTCTAAAGAATAGTCAAATGGGCTTTTAAGTACTTAAATCGCCCACTTAATAATAAAAAAGAAATATGGCCCATTAGTTACCCCCCCTGCTTCCTTAATGCTCGAAGCTTTAAGGGAGGAGTTTCAACAATTGCAACATTAAACTCTCATAAGACAAAATACCAAACTTCAGTCTTCCCTGGATTCATCCAACATTCCCTCCTCCATTTCAATCACTCCTCCAAGACAATCCGACATCGAGGTTTTAGTTGTGTCGAACGCAATTCGACCTAAAAAATATCCGCTTCTAGGAATAGATGGAGTGTTGAGCCATGTGACAAAAGAGGATTGTAAAAACCTCAAACGTCTTCACCGCCCCTACAAAATCATCTTCTCGACCCCCGGTCTAAAAGCCAGGTGCCTTTATTTTTATGAAAATGCCATATGCTTTTTTAAACAACCTTTTGATTTCAGACTTCGCCTTCCCCTTCATCGTAGAATTTTTGTGGTACTTCGACCTTCCTCCGACCCAACTTGTTACCAATAGTTGGAGAATTTTCCTTCATATTTTAACTTGTTGGAACCTATTTAAGGGTAGATATAGGGAGAATAGGAAATAAGTAGACCTTACCATTAGGGAGATTATGTACTTTTATAACCTTAGCCCAATGAAGAAGGCCGCTGGATGCTTTTGGTATCTAACCCCTAGAAAAGGTCGGTCTCTTATCATAGACAATCCACCTTCAAACCACGATTGGAAAGAACACTTTGTTCATGTGAATGGTGATTGAGAATTTAGGGATGATGATTTAAGGATTTTTTGATCCCTCAAAAATGGAATTTCGAGGGGATTCCCGAATGTAGGAGAGCTTGCCCTGTTATCAATAAGGATGAAGAGAAAATGATTCAAAAAGTTACAAGTCTCAAGGAAATTTCACCTGTGGGGAGCAGTGTTAAGACTGTGGTTGCCCAAACCAGCCCTGGTTTTAAGGACATTGCTGAAAAAACTGAAGCTATAAGCTCGAAGACCACTGGTTCTCCAAAAGAAACTAAGGTTCCAATTCCCCTTTCATTCACCACTAAGAGACTTATGGTCCTATTGAGTTAAGTGTTAAAGAGAGAAAAGGAACTCCAAGAGGATCCCAGCCTCCTAATGCCCTTGAAAAGGTTTAAAAACCTACCTACGAAGAAGATCGTAGCTCAGGAACCTTTTCCCAAGGAAAAGAGCCCTGCAATGGATATGCAATATGTGGGTATGGAGAGCAACCCAGCTAGCCCCTATCCATTCTTCAATCGAGGAAACTCTAGATCATGCCAAACGTAGTCCTAAACGTAGCCCCTTTACCATTGACACCATTCACAAATAACACAGTCCTGACATTATCAGGTATGGGGTACATGCCTACCAACTTGACAGAATTGGGCTCCATTGAAGATTGCTATATCTATCATTACTATACGGCTTGCATGTTCCTGATTGGGAGTACTAAATTCCTACCGATTCCTCCTCTGTTCCAAAAACATTTCAGTAAGTTTTGATCATTTCTTAATTTTTTCCTTAACTTCTCCATAAAATGTTGTGACTGACTTTTTCGATTTTATCTCCATTTGGAAGGTGAAATTTGGAGTAAGGCCGGGGTGAGACAGGACCAGCTTGTAATGTTGTTGGGATGATTGATAGTAAAATATTGGGTCTTCAGCATTTGTATAGAAGACCAATATATACACAAACAGAGCAATGCAATATCAACTCCCCATATTATGGCCCATTACCTACTGATGCTCCTACGTAGTGCCAAGCCCCTTTTGACCTTGAAGGACTTTTAAGGTATATCTTTGCAGTTTTTTCTTTAATTGTTGAATCCCATTACATCATTTTCTTGAAAATATGTCTCAATTTTGTGCTTACCTTCGTGGTTGCAGCTCGATGATGGCTATTGTTACCAACTTGGTTGGTTTGCACTATGGCCACATCACTAGTCCGAATTGGAGGAGGATGTTTATGAAGATGCCGTGTGCAAGAAAAAAAGTGTGGCTTAATAGCCTATAATCTCTTTTTATGGAGAAAATGTTGTTTGTTTATAGTTTTAGTGTTCTAGCGTTGGACTTTTGGGTTTGTAAATGGGATTTTGGATTGTTAGGGTTTAAATTGGTAGTCCAGCTTTATCTTATAATGCAAATTCCTTTGAATTGTAAAGCCAAATTGTTCTTGTTGACCATGTTCTTGGGTTCTACTTTTTAATGTAATAGGTGTTGAGAGGTTTTTTTTTTTTTTTTTTTTTTTTAAATGTTAAAGATGTAGCTGTCGTTATATTGCACTATGTTTAGAATTGCAGAACTTAGGTAGTCGTCTTTTACTTGTTTCATTGTGACATGGTTCTTGAAGTTGAAGATGATCTCATTATTTAAGTTGTACATTATGTTTCATAAACAGCATATATGCATGTGGAAACTATTGATGCAACCTGGGAACCAAACCAGGCCCTGGTTTTTGGATTTCGGGCCCCGAGAGTTGAGTATTGAGTCTTGAGTTCAAACTCTAAGTTTAAATCCTAATACAAATAACTTATTGAAAACAAAAATATATTTTTTAAAAAAATCAACCAAACAAGTTTTCTAAAATTTAAAAATAGTTTTTAAGTTACATACCAAACAAGTTTTTAAATTTTAAAAACTAGATTTAAAATTTCACATTTTAAAAATGGATCCATATTTTTTATTTTTATTTTTTATTTTTGAATTGGATACCAAACAGGGCCTTAATTTCATCAATCAAATTTTGATTTGTGCACAAAATCATTATTTGGATCCTTTACATAAATCATATTTTGCCTCTACAGGCCCCATCTGAGTGGGCTAACACTCATGCTCTTTTCCTAGGAAAAATCTAAGGGCCTGTTTGGTATCTAACTCAAATTTTTTTTTTTTCAAAAATTAAGATTTTTTTTAAAAATGTGAGTTTTCAAAATCAATTTTTTAAATTTGAAAACGTGTTTGGTATGAAATTTGAAAACAATTTTTTAATTTAAAAAATGATGACATCTAAAAAAAAAAAGGAAGTGTAAGAAAAAAAATGACAAAAACGATGTTTTATCATTTTTAAAAAGAGGCATTTTTTGAATTTTCTTTCTAAAAACTGTTTTTAAAAATGGTCTACCAAACACGTTTTCTTAACTAAAACTTATTTTTTTATTTTTAAAAACAAAAAATAGTTTTTAAATAGAATACCAACCAGGCCCTAAGTTTTAACCCAAGTTAAGCCCAAATAGCTGAGCTTTATTCAAAGCCCATTTTCCTTTTAGGCGGGAATTATTTCCCCATTTTAAAAAAAATAAACCGACCCCTTCAAAGATAAAACGTGGGTTCAATGTTTAAAACCGTCACACCTTCAAGTGGTTTTCATTGGAATTTAACGTTACCTCGGACGTTTGGCGAGGAAAGAGGTGATAGTTAATGACCGCACCCTTTTTGTTTCAAGTGAGAGATCGTGCCTTGGTATCTATAAATACCAAGCTTTACAGTTCATTTTTCTTCAATCAGTCCTTCTGTTTTTGGAGAGAGAACTTAAGAAAAGCTTTGAATGGGCAGTTCCTTAAACAACACATCCCACATCCTCCATGCCTGGAATCCTAAACTCTACTTCCAGCCTCTCCCATGAGGTCTTTGTAAGCGAAGTTCCACCTCACCCCGATGCGCCGCCTCTGACACGACAGGTCCTACAGGACCCAAGTGTCAAACTCTAAGAATGACGAGGATTGGATCCATATATGGTTTGGCGGCTGAAAAAGCTGCCACCTTGGACTCGGTTCTCAAAGCCTCGAGGAACTGGAGTGACATGGTGAACAGTGTCACGCCCCGAAACCCAGGTACGTAACAGAGGCACCTATCTTGCGAATACCAGAGACTACAACAACCAATCCCCCGGTGTTATAATCCCAAATATCCACAAAATAGGTTAAGCCTTTTGGTTTAGTAAAAATGGGTTGGATCAGAGTGCTTGAGTTTGCAGCGGAAAATTTATTCAGAAATAGTTAATTCATAATTAAACCAACCCTCGGAGCTACTATTGTTTAGAGTAACTTCAAAGAAACTGTTTATATAGACTCGATAATTCAAAAGTAGACAACCCAAGGACTCAGTGTATATACAAGATATGACCAAGGGTATATAAAGATAGTAAAAGGACACCAAGGACCTGCCCAAGGAAATATACTGACTAAACAGGAACACAGGAGTTGACAAGCTCGAGACCGCACCACCACCCCTCAATCGAGGCCGTCAAAGTCCACACGCGCAGCACCTGAGAGGGAGAAAAACAACAATGTAGGGGTGAGCATTACATACGTTCATTGCTCCCCCTCAGGGAACTCCCTACTAGGTTTGAAAAATAGTTTGAGATAATTTAAAATCAAATGCACAACACAAACCAGTTGTCAAGCTTTGTAAAACGAGTAGCATGCTCATACAATTTTCAAAATACTGTTTTCCGGGCCCAAGTTCGAAATCATACCTGTTGACCAGCCGTTAGGGCTAACTACCCTCTCACAAAAACATAACAAAGTCCTGCAGTCACTTGACCGGGACAGGGTAGCGAAAGTGGCCATTTCATGGTTATACCGCCTAGACTGGCCTCCCAAGAAGGACAATCGACCAGTCCGTCCGTACAACCCCTCATGAGGTTTTGGGGATCGAAACCCAGGGTCTACCGTAAGGGACCTTTCACTCTCAAGTCAAACACAATAACAATCTCACGAGAATATGCATAACAGTCATCATTCCCATCATCATAAAACCAAGCAGATATGCCAATCAAAAACATGCATCTTTATCACACAGTATTTATTATATAGTACATGCAGGAAATCCACTAGTCAGAGTGTGTTGTCCCCCTACCTAGGGTCCAAAGCGTTTGCTTGTTTTCGAGTACAAATCACAATTTGCCACGTCGCAACGATCTCCTTTAGGTAACTGGAGTTCCTAGTTTGACAACAACTGGTGTTAAAAACGGTCTTCACGTAAATCGATGACCTTGTCTGTTAAGACCAGGTATAATTCAGAGGTTTGGTACTAGCGTAACTGCTAGGCTTCTCTAAATTCTTAATCCGATATGACCTTGCACCCCGAGGCAAACAGTCATGTCAGACCGTGTGGTTTCTATATCTATTTTAATTTATTGTCGAGGAGGTTGATCAGATATGAACCTACAACGTGACCAGGTCAGTGCATGGGGAAACTGAGGGAGCTCTGGCTCAGTACCCAACGCCTGTATGCTCATGGACTGACCTTAGTCATCACGTTATTTGGTTACCACTGATATGGCCTCAATATTTATTAAGTTCATTTGATAACAACAGTTAAACGGCGTTTCGTCTATAACCACAACTTAAATAACAGTAGGTTAAATAAGCTGGGTTGAGGGTATACCTGTTGAAGACTTCCCACGGGCAGAGTCTCGGTACTACTAGACTTGCTAAGTAATAAGATTAAAATAGCCTAATTAACAAGAGATTAATTTAACGAAATTTTGGCAGAAATTCGACAGGGATCAAGAAATTACCTATGGAGCTCAGAAATGATTTTTTTAAAACTTCACCAAAACATAGCCTTCACACTACTAGAATTGAAGAGCTCGTCGCCACGATCGCGTAGGCGAAATCGGATCGTCGATCGGAGCTCCAGAACTCAAGATAAACTCAAAACAAGATTGAAGAAGAGAGAAAGGAGGAGAGAGGAGAGAGAAGCTCTCTCTTGGGAAGCGTGCGGCTGAATTGGTGAGGGATCAGCTGGGATGTGCGGCACTATTTATAGGGAGAGTGAGTGAGTCAACTCGGTTGACTCATCCGAGTTGACTGGGTTGACTCAAGTCAACCGTCACAAAATGGGTCAATGGGGAATTGACACGTGGCATGTGCACTTACACTTGGCTGCACATGCAGCCATCAGATCTTGCTGCCATGCAGCGATGGATGCTCCAGATCGTGCCACGTGGCGCGATCTGGTGATTTCCTATTTTATTTTCTTTTTCCTATATTCTCCAACTTCAAAAATTAATTAAAAAATAGCTCGGGACTCAGAAAAATACCCCGAAAAATACTACGGACTCGTATCGACTAGTACTAATTAACTATGAGGTCAAATTACCAATTTGCCCTTTAGAAAAATTTCAAAAATTTCAAGCTCCACAAACTAAGAAAATTTAGGAAATTCATAAAATAATCTCCCGGACTCGGAATAATACGAGACTTGCACCGTTGGGTTCGTGAGTAAAAGTACTACCTTTTAAAGTTCTAACTTGGGTCAAAACCCTAGTCAGAATTGGTCAAACAAAATTAAAGCTCAAGGTGAAAAAAATTAGATTTTCTAACAGATAAATTCTATAAAACCTTTTTTGAAAATAAGGAAAAATCACAAAATAAATTTGAAAATTTCCGGGTCTCACAAACAGGCTCCAAACTGAACTGCTGGAGGTTTAGAGGCAACTCTATGAGGCTCGCTCTGTAAAGATTATGGTTGAAAGTGATTTTCAATTATTAATTCAAAGAAGGTTACATCCTTATATACAATAGCAACCCTATTCTTGTTCAACACGTCTACTTAGAATAGGAAACGTATTCTCTATATTTTCTATCCCATATACATAAAATCCCTACATTCAAGGGATGTCAATCACTTAGAGTCTTCTTCCTCAATACTCCCCCTCAAGTTGGAGTGGATATTGATGACACCCAACTTGTGTAATAGCATTTTGAACTGTTTCAAAACCAGTGGTTTGGTGAAGAGGTCTGCTGGTTGCTCACTGCTTCGAATGTACTGCGTTTTGATTACTCCACGTTGCACCTTCTCTCTTACAACATGACAATCAATTTCGATGTGTTTAGTCCTCTCATGGAAAACCGGATTTGATGAGATATGAATTGCTGCTTTGTTGTCACAAAATAACCTGGTGGGTTTGCTCTGTGGAACATATAGGTCTCGAAGTAAGCTGCGAAGCCAAGTTACTTCATAGCTTGTGGTGGCCATCGATCTGTATTCTGCTTCAGCGCTGGACCTAGACACCGTGCTCTGCTTCTTTGACTTCCACGAAACAAGAGAATTGCCAAAGAAAATGCAGTAACCCGTGGTGGATCTTCGAGTATCTTTGCAACGTGCCCAATCAGCATCACAAAAAGCTTCTAGTTCAAACCGTCCATAGGAAGGCAAGAGAATTCCTTGCCCTGGAGTATGCTTGACATACCGTAATACCTTGTATGCAGCTTCTAGGTGCGGCTTTCGAGGTTTATGCATGTACTGACTTAAGACATGCACCGAATATGCAAGATCGGGCCTGGTTATGGTTAGGTATATAAGCCTACCCACGAGCCTACGGTATTGAGACGCATCAGCAAGCTCAGTTCCTTCTTCATGTGTCAGTTGCAAATTTTGATCAAAAGGAGCTTTCGAAGTTTTAGCTCCCAAGAAACCAGAGTCTTCTAGGATTTCCAATGCATATTTGCGTTGGCTGAGTACCATCCCTCTGTCCGACCGTGCCACTTCTATGCCAAGGAAGTATCGAAGTTTGCCCAAGTCCTTTAACTTGAAGCACTTTGCAAGAAAATGCTTTGTCTTCAACAAGTCCTCTAAATTGTTTCCTGCCACAATCACATCGTCCACAGATACTAATAAAACTGTACACCTTCCCTGCTGGTTGCGGACGAATAAAGAGTAGTCTGCCCAAGATTGACGAAAGCCGCCGGTGTGAAGAGCAGCGGAAAGTTTCAAGAACCACTGGCGGGAAGCCTGCTTGAGTCCATACAGCGACTTGTGCAGACGGCAGACATTGTTCTCCCCCTTTCGTCCAAAACTAGGAGGAACGTCCATGTAGACTTCTTCAGAAAGATCACCTTGCAGGAAAGCATTGTTAACGTCTAGTTGATGAACATGCCAATTTTGCATAGCAGCCAAGCTGAGAAGAACCCGGACTGTAGTCAATTTTGCGACGGGTGCAAATGTCTCGTGGTAATCAATCCCTTCCACTTGACTATAGCCCTTTGCGACGAGTCTTGCTTTATACCGTTCAACAGTTCCATCAGGGTTGTACTTCACCTTGTATACCCACTTACATCCAATAGCCTTCTTCCCGGGTGGAAGAGGAACTATACTCCAAGTCTTGTTGAGTTGGAGAGCAGCAATCTCATTGTTCATGGCCTCACGCCATTTTGGGTCAGTGGCAGCCTGAGAAAAAGTGTGAGGCTCTTTGACAAGGGAAATGTTAGCCACAAAGTTTCTATGATCCTATGAAAGCTGTGTATATGAAAGAACCTGAGCAAGAGAATGATGCGTACCAGAGGAACCTTCGGTGCTCGGAGACGGTGACGATGGGGAGCGGGAAGGAAGCTTGGCCTCAATATGGTAGTCCTGCAACGTAGTGGGTACTGTGGTGGCGCGGCTAGACCGTCGGGGAGGCGGATTAGGCGCTGAAGTATTTGGTGGTGGCACAGGAGGATGTGGAGAGATGACTGTGGATGGAGATATGTCTGGAGATGGGGTGTTGGCAGTGATGGGTGCGTGTGGAGTAGAAGAAGAAGGTGTAGAGAGATCGGCTTGGAGTGGAGTTGGCTCAGGAGTCGGCTCAAAAGCATCGTCCTCACAAATAGGAAGGTTGTGGGAACTGATGGGCAAGGAGAGAGGAGTAAACCTAGGTGGAACTGATTCGGAAGATAGACTTGGAGTTGGACTAGGGAACTCATGCTCAAAAAATATGACATCCCGAGAAACTAGTGTTTTCTATTCTTCAATGCAGTAGACTTTGTACCCCTTTTGATTACTAGGATATCCTAGAAAAATGCACTCCCTTGACCGAGGGTCAAATTTGCTCGGTTTGAGTGGATGAGAGGAAACAAAGCAGCGACATCCAAAAACTCGCAAATGGGTATAGGTGGGTGCTTTGTGGAAGAGTTTTTCGAATGGAGTTTGTCCTTGTAAAACGGACGATGGGGTACGGTTAATTAAATAGGCAGCAGTGAGTATGGCATCACCCCAAAATTCTTTAGGGAGATTGGATTGGAAGAGGAGTGCTCGAGCTACATTGAGAAGATGACGATGTTTGCGTTCAGCGATACCATTTTGTTGTGGTGTGTTAACACAACTTGTTTGATGCAAAATTCCCTTTGAAGAATAAAAATCAACACATTGAAATTCCGGACCATTATCACTCCTAACAATTTTAACTTTGGTATCAAATTGTGTTTCAACCATGCAAATGAAAGAAATGAGTAACTGCCTAGCTTCTGATTTGTGATGCATAAGGTAAACCCAAGTGCACCTTGTGTGATCATCAACTATAGTGAGGAAATACTTAGCACCAGAAATAGTGGGAACATGGTACCCACCCCAAATATCAACATGAATTAATTCAAAACAACTATTACTAATAGAAGTACTCAAAGGAAATGGATTGCGAGTTTGTTTGGCTAGAGGACAAATGGAACAACGACTTGAATCACTAGCTTTATTATGCAAGAAAGGAAATAACGATGAAACTTTGCGAGAGGGATGGCCTAATCTTTCATGCCAAGGTTCTTGTTGTTTGGTGTGGACGACGTTGCATGTTCCTTCCTTAGGCATTGTGAGACAGTAAAGCCCTTCCCGTTCAGCTCCCGTCCCAATCACCGCGCCCGAGCGAAGGTCCTGTACAAAACAAACTCGTCGAATGAATATAGTCACGTAAAAAGAATCCAATACTAGCTTGCTCACAGATATGAGATTCAAGTAAAATAGGGGAACACATAGGACGTTGTGGAGTGTGAAGTTGGGTGAAAAACGAACTGTCCCAATATGTGACACGTGCAACCTGGTGTTATTAGGTAGACGCACGCTGCGATTATGCACCACTTTAGCATGGGTGAGTAAATCAAAATTGCATACCACATGATCACTGGCACCACTATCCAATATCCATACTACTTGCTTATTATTTTGTGAAACTGCACAAATTGTACCTGACATCTCCTCATAATTTGGAATGTTACCGACAAGATTTGTGGAAGAAGAAGTTGATGAATTCAGCATCTCCAATAGGTGTCTGCCTTCATTGGAATTACCAGCCCCATTCTTGATCTTGTTTAATAGCCCAATCATTTGTTGACACTCCCCTTGTGAAAGAGGAAAGTCGGTCATGTCTCCTTCTTTTCCTTCACCAACGAAATTGGCCCTGGACTTGGAGTTCTGTCCTTCTCGCTTCCCATTATTTGTGGTTTCCCCCATCAGCTTCTTTCTCCACCTACAAAAATTGTAGGAATGACCAGTTCCTTCACAGAAGGTACACGTTAGGTGTGCTCTACAGTATTGAGTATCATGGTTGTCCACTTTGCACTTTTCACACCATCTTCTTGCTCTTGTGCCTTCTCGAGTGAACCGATTCCCTTCTCCTCCAGACTTCTTGACTGCAAACGCAGCACTCTCAGTTGCAGCAGTTGGCTTGGTACTTGATACCTCCAGTTGCTTCTCATGTCGCAGTGCTAAAGAATATGCCTTGTTTAAATTGGGAAAAGGTTCCATTCCTATAATGTTGCTTCTGGTCTGAGCAAAATTATCATTTAAACCCATTAGAAACTTCAATGTCATCTGAGTGTCTACATAACTCTTCACAGCTTCATTCGCATCACAAGTACAAGCTGGAAGTTTACAGAGCGCCTCCTTTTGATCCCAGAGGCCTTTAAACTTCGTAAAGAATGTGGTTACGGAGCTCGTTCCCTGTTCACAAGTATATATGGAAGATTCCAGTTCATAAAGAGAGACTGTATTGACTTGAGCAAATCTCTCCTTTAAGTCATCCCAAACAGCTTTGGCAGTCTTGCAGTGAATCACACTTTTTGAAATTTCCTTCGACATCGCAGCTATAAGCCACGATTTTACCAGTGTGTTGCATCTCTCCCATTGCAGCTGCTCGGGAGGGTTGTGAGTTGGTTTCTCTTGGGATCCATCAATGAACCCCATCTTGTTCTTAATCACGAGAGACATTTGCATCGAACTCTCCCATGTCACATAGTTATCTCCTTCCAGAATTTCAGCAAGGACAGTCCCTGGCTGATCCGAAGGAAGGATACATAGTGGATGATTCGAATTCTCCCAAGGCGTTTTGGACTTTGATACCTGAGACTCGGATTGAATCACGGCTTTGGATGCATCCTCTTCAGCCATTGGGGTAAGATTTTTGTTTCTCTAGGGTTTTTAGAATTCCAGGTCTCAAGAGCGTAAGTGCTCTGATACCATGTAAAGATTATGGTTGAAAGTGATTTTCAATTATTAATTCAAAGAAGGTTACATCCTTATATACAATAGCAACCCTATTCTTGTTCAACACGTCTACTTAGAATAGGAAACGTATTCTCTATATTTTCTATCCCATATACATAAAATCCCTACATTCAAGGGATGTCAATCACTTAGAGTCTTCTTCCTCAATACGCTCCACCACTGCTCACCTTCACGGGCTTGTTTTTTTTGTTCTTTCTTTTGTAGGATGGTTGTAATGAGCTTCAGCTTTTTAAATTATGAAATGAAACTTGCACTTATAATTTATAATATTGAATCGTACAATAGGATTGGTACATTGAATGTTCTTCTTATTGATACAACTTCAGTAAGTGCATTACATTCCATGGCCTTGGCAAATTAATTCCATTCATGTCGATCAACCTATATGGTCTTTTTCCCAAGTTGCTCCCAATTTTCCTTCCTCTGGGTTTCTTTTGTTAGGCATCACTTCTCGGAGAACTAAGTCACCGACTTTGAAGCGCCTAAGGCTTGACTTTTTTTAGAATGATATTCCACTATCTTTTGCTTAAAGTATGCTTGTCGAAGCTATGGTTTTTCCCTCCTTTCCTCAAGAAAATCCAAGTTCATCCGTAGAGCTTCATCGTTTCTCTGCAAGTCAAGTTGTTGAACTCTAAAGCTTGTTGAACCTATTTCCACGGGAATTACACCTTCAGACCCATAGGCCAGCATAAATGGGGATTCTCCTGTTGGGGTTTTCTCTGTAGTTCTATAAGCCCAGAGAACATGATCAAGCTCGTCTGCTCAATATCCCTTTGATGATCCTAGCCTTCTTTTCCTCGGCCTCCTGCCTCATCTTTGGCTAGTAAAAACCTTTCCTTAATAATTTAAATGCCAGAGTTTTCCCACTAAAATAGGCTCCACAAACGCCCTCGTAACTCAAGCTTTTTCATGATTGGTTCTCATGTCCTGAGTAACGTTCCGCTCACTCCTGGTTCTTATTTATGTGATACCTGAGTAACGTTCCGCTCACTCAAGCTCTTATTTATGTGATACCTGAGTAACGTTCCGCTCATTCCTGGTTCTCATGTCCTGCATGAGATGAATGAACTTGAAAGACCTTTAAATTCTGCTTACAACGTTCTTATTATTAACGTTGTTTTTGTTACCGTTTGTCATGGGCTTGGGTTTTGTTTACTGGGCTGAATTTTGGGTTTTACTTCTTTTTGGGCTTCGCGTGAAGCCCAAACTTCTTTTTACTTCCTTTCTGTGGCCCAAATTCAATGTCCCAAATGAATTTATTGTGATAAATTCAAGTCCCACAGCCCCTCAACACATGTGGCCCACCTCATTGTGAGAGATGCCCCATGGAAGACTCAGGTGTAAACTAGTGAATATGCACCTGGAATAATTGAGAATGGCCTTGAGAGCAGCAAAGAGCACTAAGAGTAATTATATTATATCCCATTTTTTGGAATTCTAATTTTTACTTTTTTATTTTGTGTCAATGGTGACTATCATAGTATTTTCAAAAATTTTATTGACTAATTTGTAATATTAAAAATATTTATTGATTTTTTTGTAATTAACCCTAATTTTAATTTATAGTTTTATATTGTTATATAATTGTAAGTTTGTAATATAATACTTGCTATTTGCTACTGTATTTTGAAAAGGAAAAAAATAATTAGAAAACTTATAAGGGAAATGGAAAATACAACCCACACTTGTCATTGCAATTGTTTGTGTGAAATCTTTTTTTTTTTTTTTACTTATAAGGTTTTTTTTGTACAATAAATTATTTCAAAGCCTATTTTACAGCCCTTAATGATAAATAAATCTACCTAAAAGGTTGCAATGACAAATATGTTCACCTTTTTACAAAGAAGCCCATGGTATAACTTTCTTCGTGTTTTTGGTGCCGAGAGATCAACGTTTTTTTTTTTTTTTTTGTCTGAAACTGGAAAAATTGTCATTGTCCGATAGCAGTAATTATTGTCACTATTTTGACAGTAGCAATTACTAATTGCCAATTTTACATTATAACACAAGTGTATGTGACTTCATAAGCTTGAATTTTGTGTTATATGTTGATTTCATTAGATTTTGACATGTTTATGTCAGAAAAGATATAAGGTATATCTATAAATATTATTTTTATGCAGTTCAAATAGCTATTGTTGCACAATGGCAATAATTGTCACTGTCTGACAGTGGTAATTGCTGAGCATTCAGTGAGTTCTATGTCGCGCACATTTCATTAAAGTAGACCGGGCTTGGATGTGTATTGTAGCGTGTAGGCTATCAACCATATTTTTCAAGTAGATGTAAAAAGAAAATAAATAAAAACCCCTTTTTGTAATTTTTTTGATTTTTTTCGGCAATTTTTTCCATTGGAAATTTCGAGTTCCCTTAGGTGACGCTCACGTCCGGAAATAATTTTTTTCAAGACTTTCTCCCCTATGTTGAACTTTCCCGTCTATTCCAAAATATGGCCCTCGCTCTCAAGACTGTCAAAGATAGCATCCATATGGTTAATTTTTCGCCGAGATTTCGAAAATAAATTTCACCCATTTTTCATCCACATGGCATTGACATTTCAACAAAATATGGGTCCAGCCACACCACATAAGCACCATGTAGGCAATTCCAACAGAAAACTAAACGGCAAGTGTCATTGATACCTGAGATGGAGTTCTAAGTGATAGAGTGAGTCATAAACTTCCGAAGGAAAAATGAAAAAAAGATCTCTCATAGGGCATTGGTATAAATAAGTCCCAAGCATATGCATAATATTCACAGTTAACTCATTGACAAAATTTAGGTTTGCACCACTTGACAGTACAGTTAAAGATTAAGAGACAATAAAACTTTACAACGCCAACATTCCAAAAGCTGGTTTACCATATTTGTAAGCAGTAGATTTTTCAAAGCTACTATTTGCACACTTTTTTTTTTTCTTTTTGCACACCATTTTTCTCTTTTTTCTCTCCTACACACCCCACACACTCACTTCAAATTCAAAACCTTTCAACACACACCTAACCCATTACCAAAATACCCCCATTTCATTACACACTTCATCTTTCTCTGACAACAGTCAACACACACCAACACACACCCTTCATCATCTCTCACAAGCTCTCCCTTTCTCTGTCAACACACACCGTGTCACCCCCCCAACCATCTCCCTCTTTCTATCCTCTTCTCTGCATGAAGCGCATCACCACCACGCAACACCACCCCGCACCACTCTCTTTTCCCTCTCTCTCTCTTTTTCTCTGCATAGCGCGCAACACCACCTCGCTCTCTCTCTCTCTCTCTCTCTCTCTCTCTCTCTCTCTCCTGTTCTCTGAATGGCACACAGCCACCACCACCACCTTCTTCCCCCTAACAGAGCCAAAATAGCCAAAAACAATTGGGCGCAGGTGGTTCGGTGGACCAGTGTCAAACTCGTTGATTTCGTTTGATAGGTATCCGCCGAACAAACCTAGTGTATTCGGTAGGTACCTGCCGAACAAAACCGACGGGTTCGGCACTGGTCCACCGAACCACCTGCGTCCAATTTTTTTTTGTTATATGCTTGGGCAAGAGGAGAGAGGAAAGGAGAGAGAGAGAGAGAGAGAGAGAGAGAGAGAGAGAGAGAGAGAGAGGAAAGAAGGTGGTGGTGGTGGAGGGGGGGTGTGGTCTTTTTCCTTGGGTTTATTCTTATTTTGTTAGTAGGGGTGTGTAAAAAAAAAAAAAAAAAAAAAAAAGTATGCAAATAGCAGCTCTCTTAATAAATGCATCCTCTAATTCACAAGATTATTAATAGTCCTTTAATTATAAGGTACTAACAAAGCAAAACATTAACCAAAAACACCTAATCTATTTCTATTAACTTGCAAACACTTTCCACCGACTAAAACATAGCATGACACCTTCCAAAAGACCAGCATCAACGCATCACCAAAAGAATGGAAACTGAAACTGCAAGTCCGCAACTCCAATAAATTGCAGTTAGTAACTGCAACTGCAAGTCTGCAACTTCAATAAACTATAGTTTTAGTCACTTTCAGTTCCAGAAACTGCAGTTTATGCAGTTCCCAGTTTTAAAACTAAGTTAAACAAAAAAAATCAAGAACCTGTTAATGATAAGGAAGGCACGGGGGTGGAGTTGGCTTCCCCAATAACTCTCTAGGCATTGTTATAGTGAGGAACTTGGCTTGTTTTTCGGCAACGTCGCGACAAGGCCGGGATCAGAGTCAACATCGAGGCTATCGGGTCTGGGGGTTGTTGGGTGTTCCAAGCTCACAGGGATGAAGAAGGAAGAAAGAGGAACTCGGGGGTGGTCTTCTCGTCACCATCCATGGCCGAACACGCACACATATCGTCGAGGAAAGTTGCAGCGAGGGAAATCAAGAGAGAACAAAGAGAGAGTGTTTGGGGAGAGAGAACAGAGAGAGTGCTTGGAGAGAGAGAAAGAGAGTGATGAAAGAGAAGATAAATTTTAAAAATAAGGGAGAGAGAGACATGTTAGAGAGTTTAAGAGAGTTTAAGAGAGTTTTTAAAAAATTAAAAAATTTGCAACCATTGGATTGCTTAGATGGCTAAGATGGAAAACCTGTACCAAACTAGTACTAAGAAATAAGTAACCAATCCACTCTCAAAGTGACATAATTGTTAAATATTATAAATACGTGTACTACATGTTACAAACAAGTAAAGTGTAACAATGAGTAATTATTTCTTATTAATATAACTATCTCCTAATTGAATATCTTGCTTTCAATCATGCAATTAGAAACTTAGAATTGAGTTGCATTCAATTATGCAAAAATGAGATAATGAAAATAAGGGATAAGGAAAAAAAAAAAAAAAAAGTGAAAAGAAATGGCAAGTAGGGAGGAAAAAGAGTGTTGAAACCCCTGCAAGCAGAAGACATGGGCATAAATACAACAGCTTCTCGATGGGTGCAGATCACCCAAAGCTCATTATTATTGTCATCATAAGACTGGTTGCTGCTATAGACGTTGAATGTTTAATTCCACCAAAAAACTAAGAGGGCATTCTCACAGTCAGAACGACAACTACAACTTACAATGTGAATGAAAATATATATCCCTATAAAAGAACGAGAAAAATAATTCACAAAATACAGCATTATTATAACAAGACATCGCAATACATCTACACAGCAGTGTAAATGCAGACAAATATGCACGGCAGAACCATATGACCTTGGAGCACTCCCAAACCCCATTCGCCGCAAGGTAAAAGCTCTGCATTGATTTTAGCTCAAAATAGCATCCAAATGCATCACCAACTTGGTTATATTCCAACAAAGCCGATATTGTCCAACAAATACAAGCCTATACCCGATTTTTACCACCACTCATGGAGATTAAATCAGTCCATATGGCCAGCTGCTCCAAAAGACCATGCACAAACCACAAAGCAATAATCTCGAGCAATCATGATCTAGATTTTGCCATGGAAACAGTTTAGCCGAGCAAATCTCTAAACAAGTTGGGATTCTGACTTGTTGGGGTCACGCCCAACTGCCTTACAAGTGCATCCTTCTCCAACGAATCTTTAGGGTTAGGACCTTTATTAAATTGTGTTACCCCACCTTGAGCAGTCCTTGTAGCATCTGATAACTCAGATGTAGGATTAACATCATCCCTGTTGGTTGGCAAAGGATTCCCAACACTGCTACTGAACCCACCAACAGGTGCATCTGCATATAATGCCATAAGATCAGGCGCTTTAGAAGAACCTGCTGCACCATTATTCACAGCTGATGTAACTTGGGTTGGATCAAGAAGCCCTTCTAACTGTTTGAAAGGATCCACAGATGGTGCAGTACTAGTAATAGTTGAGTCACCAAAGTCAAGCAAGTCTGGGGCAGGTTCATGATTTGTCTTCTCCACTGCAACTTCATTGTGTACAGCTGCTGTCTTAAGTGGCTGAGACTTCTCTGCAGCATGGCCACCTGCCCTAGACACCTTATGGTTGGCAGAAGAACTCCTCTTCTCAGTTTTTGATGAACCCCCAAACAGCGAACTGGCAAGCTTCTGCTTTTCTGGAGAAATTTCAACCTGTGGCTTTCTCGAATCATAAGTATCACGTGCTTTTGAATTTGAAATGCTCACGCCATCTACTTGTGTGAGCCCATTCGTTGTTTTGTGGGAAGTAGAATTTGAGGTCGATGATTCAGAAGAGTATGTTGGCCTACCCCATTTTTTTTGAACACCATCAAGTCGTAGCTTAAGTTCCGATGATCCTGCATCTGACACAGATGGCAATGATGCAGCCTGGCGGATCTCCCTAGCATAAGATGGTTCGGGCACTGGAACAAGTTCAGTTGAGGTTACAACTGCAGCTGGAGGAACTCTTGATGGGACCGGTGGCTTTGGAAGCTCATATGCCTCAAACCTAAGACTATGGGTTAAAGCTTCATGCTGATCTTGGCTTCTGAAGTCGCTGATATTTAACATTCCTGAGCGCTCATTCTCGGGAATATAGGGTTGAGCACCATTATCTAGTGCCTGCTGGACGTAGCCATTGAGGAATGAGAGGTTTTTATCAATCTGCCAAAATAGACATAGGAGAAGATGTTCATATTTCCGCATTAGATGATATCAGGATGTAATAACATAAGCACTTATGTAGCATCACAAAATAGTCTGTATAGATAAGAAATTTTCTTATAAACATGAGAAAGGTGAGTCATTGGACTGCAAAGCACCTATTTCATTTAGATTAAGATCTTGCAATCCAATAGCTCACATTATACTCATGCTTATGTATGCTTACATTTCTCGTACTTATGTGTGCTTACCTTTCTCATTATTATAATGCTTTTATTTTTATAGAAAGCAAGACCTTCAAGAAAAAGAAGAGGAGGGGGGGGGGAGGGATACAGGAGATGGACAAGTCCATCTAAGGAAAGCCTACAAAAACACTAAACAAACATAAAAACAGTCAATGCGAAGCTCCCACCCAATGAAAAGAGGAGATTTTCTTTATTGTGGGATATAATTGAAGGGATTTGTTTAAGAGCTGTAAGATGAATTGGACAGATAGATTTAAAAACCCAACTTAACCCAGATAAACCAGTTTCAAAATCAAATGGGCTTATAATTGAAAAAGAGAAAACATTGGTTTCAAAGAGTATGGAGGATAGATGGCAAAAACCCATTCTTTTCAAAATCTATTTCTTCATACGCTATGGCACAGCTCTAGTCGGTGTTCAAAGAATATGGAAAATCATACAAACAAACTTGGTTGCTGGGTGCTAAGGAATTGTTGAGAAAGAAAAGCCACCCTGCAGCTTAAAGTAGGTAAGTAATTTTGTCTCACCTGTTGAATGAAGAACATAACCTTCTGGCTTTTCTACGGTGTGATTGTGCAAAGAAGAAGGGTATTCAACAGGTTATTTTACTTTTTATCCAGGTTAAGCTGAATTTTTGAATCTGATCCATATGGCTGCTAAGAAAATTCCATATATGAGGTAAATTAGAGCCCGCAATAGAGGAAACTCCATGAAAAGATACCTCAATACATGTGGCCACCTAACAATGTAAGTATGTAACTGATGATGGTCAACTGCTTTTTGCACTACTAACTAACCAAAATCATTCTCTTCATCCTCAAATTATTAAAGGGGAGGATCCTACCACAAGCCAAAGACCAGAAAAGAATGCCACTTTGCCTGGTCCCTCATTAATGTCTTTTTATTAGCTGGCTGTACATTTAAAAGAAAATACCACTTATGCTCTTGCAATTATTAAAGTACAAAATATATAATTACTAAATTTTCTCAAACTTAAACCATAACATTTATTATACATGTCCGTTTAGCATAAAATTGGAATTTGATGAAAGCATTTGTCAAGAACTATCAAGCAAAACCTATCATGGATATAAAATTGTAAGAAAAGAAAAAAAAAGAGTGAAGCCAATGTATTGAATCGTGAAAATGCACCTGTGGAACATATACCCTGAAGAATAAAATATTTCTTAAAATTTTTTTTTTTTAAAAAAGCTAAAAAATAAGAAATTGAAATAAAAGAGAGATGAGGAGGGTGGTGCCCCACTGCCGCCACTGTTGGGGCACCACCCTCTCTCTTTCTGTCTCTCTCTCTCCCTTGAGAGAGAAATAAAAAGAGAAGGGGAGGGGGGGGGGGGATTGGAAGCAGTCACCAACAATTGGGGAACAAGACTACCAGTCGAACTCAAGACTTGGACTTTTAGTTGCACCACAAAGCCAAAAACTCCCTCTCTCCATCGATGACTGCATCTCTCCCACTATGTTAATTTCACAGAAGAGTCTAGAATAATACTAGACTCCTACCTGGGCTGAGATTTTTGTTTTTACAAAACATCGGATTGCGCTTTTCTTTTGTTAAAGAAACATGAAATTTATTATAAATTTTATATAAATCTATTCATACACACAAAAAAAAAAAACTACACATAATTAAATACTGTAGCACAAAATTCCAAAACACAACTAAAAAAAGAATTGATACACTTAAATCAAATTAATAATCCTTTTGTTAAATTAGTATCAAATTAACAATGCTTTTGATACACATAAACAAAGTTTTGTTAAGTTTAGTTAAATGAATAAAAAAGTTATTATAATTCTATTTCATACACAAAAATAAAAAACAATAAATATAATACCAAGTGTATACATTTAACTTCTTTCAGAAATATATAGTGGCACGCACAGTTTCACTCTACAAGTCATATATTTATCATTAACGTATTAATATGAAATTTAACTGTTTAATAGATGGATTGATGATTGATTTAACCTGTTTCATATATATATATATATATCACTATTGTATTAACATATGAAATGTAAATGTTTAACAGACAGATTGATGATTGATTTAACAGTTCCTAAAGCTTCATTTAAAATTCCAAGTTTTTAAGAAAATAACTACAATTTTAATCGACGGTCATTGATATTGATGTATCCGTAAATTGGAGTACAATATTTTCATCCTTGCTTGCAATTAAGCAAATTAGGATTTCTTTTTCAAATAAATTGACCGAGTGCCAACATGGCAGGCATATTTCAGTCTTGCATCTGCATGTGTAGCACTTTAGGGTAGCACAAAAAGACCGAAATAGCCTTGCATGTACAGGCCACATCCGCATTCTGCCAATTAATTTAATGGAAATTTTGATTTGGCTTAACTGCAATCATTAATTAACTACAACAAAATTGAAGTTACATGGAGCGGAGTGGAAGATGAACCAAACTATAGGGCCAAAATTGTAATTTAGCCTAATTCTTAATACTAATAAGGCAAAAGAAATAAATAAATAGTGCAAGTAGAGTGTGCAATTAAATATGACCTCAATGTCTTCACAACTTGCGTCCAATGGCATAATACTGTCAACAGCATGAGCATCGAAGGTAATGACAACTTGCAATTCATATGCACGCTGCTGCAGATCGGTTGAGTGAGAAGCTAATAACTCTTCCACCAAAGATTGACACTACAAGAGGACAAAGATAATTAATCTACAGATATTTCCATGAGGATCCGAGACAAAATGAACATGATAACATTGTGCTTAAAATATTAATGAGATGAACATGGGCATATAAATGTGATTTTTAATCAGCAAAACACCCATCCAACAATATAAAGACAGATGCAAGGATTAGTAGGTAAGACAATTGTTCGGTTATGCATTACTAACAACCAACCTCTCATGATTGCACAAAATACGTAAGTTAGATAACCATATGAAAGGCAGCTATCACGCCTTTAAGAATTTTAAGAAAATGGCAAATCTCAATAGAAACTCAGCTTTATATATTGAGACCATACCAAATTAGATGCAGCCATGCAGGAAGCCATACCAAAGTTTTTGGTTATAATTGAGACCACCAAACAACATGTATTTCAAAGCACATTCAGCTCCTATAAATAAATTATAGTCTAAACAAAATGCTAAGACTTTGGCCTGCAAGTATTGAACAGAAAATCAATTTTAATGTAGAAAGATGTTAAAGAGCCCAAATATTTTTTCAATTTTTATCCCAACTCTTCCACATGTGGTGGGACCCAATATTGCAGGAAGCTGTACCAACATTTTCGTTATAAATAATCTTTGGTAAACATTTTTTTATTATTATTATTATTTTTTTTTTTTTTGTGGTAAAAATAACTTTTTTATTCTATATTGAGAACACATATCACCATGCATTTAAATGCTCATGTAGCTCATACATATTG
Source organism: Dryas octopetala (assembly GCF_963921425.1). Classification (NCBI taxonomy): domain Eukaryota; kingdom Viridiplantae; phylum Streptophyta; class Magnoliopsida; order Rosales; family Rosaceae; genus Dryas; species Dryas octopetala. The sequence continues at coordinate 29,100,479 of NC_141366.1, forward strand.
AATAAAATGCTAGAATGTTTACCTGCAAGTATCATACAGAAGGTCCAATTTGATTGTAGGAAGATGCTATGCGGTTCAACTAATTTTCTAACTTCTATCCAAACTCTCACATGGGGTTAAAGATATCAAACAGGCTGTGCCGGACTGACACATTTAAATCAGACTCCTTTGTGCTCCATGCCGGTGCTGGTTCAATTAACACTTAGTTCTTATTGTGTATGGTTTGCCTTATCAAAGTCTACTTTTTCTAACAAACAAAAAGTGCTGCTTTAGAAACAAAATTTTTCATTTCATTAATCCGATAATGGACCACCAGCCTCTTCTTCCCCTCCCACACGATAAAACCCAAGACCCCTATTGTAAATTTTAATCTTTCAATTTAATTTTTACTAAAAGATCAACAAGCTAACATATCTTATCCTATAACATATAAAGCAAAAAAAAAAAAAAAAATGACATAAATTCCAAAAGAAATGTTACAATACTGAAGACAATTGATGGTAGTAATGTATTGTCTTTACCGAAGGAAAAAACCCAAAAAAAAAAAAAAAAAAAAAAAAAGGATACTAGTAGAAAAACAACTGATTCAATTATGCATCAGATACAGTGCAGAAATTAAGACTTTCTTGAACAGACAAGAAGTAGAATCTTATCACTCTAGCAACAAAGAAGGTAAAGAAAGACAGTAAAACCCTTCCTGGACTTACATAGTCCCTACAATAGCAAAAACCTAGAAGATGGCGCCTTTCTAGCGCCAAGACCAGCATGCTAGAGAAAACTGGGTTGCAACTCACTATTACCAATGAGACCATCCTCTATAACCTATTTAATCTAAACAAAAAATGATACCCAAAATTGATGATGACCAGAAAAAGAAAACTAAGTAGTAACTCAACATTATGCTACAAATATCAGATCGTGTTCGAATGTAGGCAGACACTTCAAGCATGGAAATTGGTATTGATGTCAAGGTGAACTTAGTTTTAAAGAGTTCATAAAATGCACCTCAGGTAGCATATCCACTTTTCTCTGAGCCGATATTTCAAATGCATATATTTTCATGATTGCTGTGACAGCATAAGCCTGTAAAAGAACATACTCATTTCAGTTTTTACAAATAAAAGATATTTATAAACACAAATAGAAACAAATAAAAATAGGTTCTTTCTTATGAATAGATAACCAAATATGAAAACCAAGAGAAGAAAAGTTCAAAGAGTTGAAATACCCATAAAGTACAAATAAATTTCATTCACTCATATATCTTTGTTAAAACTCCAAGAAAGGAAAATAAAAGTTTAAATTCAATGGAAAATAAAATATGGTCATTGTTGGGAATAAATCCCCTCACCACGACAAATAATAATGATGGAAAAATAATCAAGCCATGATGATTTGAGCAATCACACAACCACACCAAAATTACGTGGTTGGGCAAAATTTGCCTACGTCACCAGAGAGTATTCACCTTTACTATGAGAGAAAGAAACTTGTACAAGGCATTTTCTTATTAGTTAATCCCAAACCCGAGCCCTAGGATACACCCCTCGTACACCCTCTCTCAACTTCCTTGTGATTCTAGTCGAACTCCACAACAGCAAGTTGATGAAAAATGCCTTGTTCCCCCTCCTTAGATAGCCTTACAATGAGGCTAATATAGGGACCATTAAATCCAGTGGTCAGCCTCATTAAGCCACTCAATGAACCAGCCATCAGTCAAACACCAATGCAAATTCATTGATCATGTGCTAAACATTGAACTGACTAATGCAGTAATCACCAATGCATTGCACATTTCCAAGAGCATACCATCCACCTTGAATAAATGCATTCATTATGTGCTGAATTAATCAAAAGCCACCACTAAGGAGGGATGCACATGGAGCCCAACAGTCCTGCTTATTTCTAAAACTACGCAGAAGACCCTACTTAGTTCAACCAAAGAAACAAAAATCGTGAAAATTACATTTTAACCCAACAATTTAAAAATAGATTTTTTAAAGGGCCCGCATACATATGGACCACAACTGGACCGTTCCTAGCCATGACAGGGCACAATTCTTTTTCCTTTTTTTTTTCATGTGTGTGTTTGATGTGCATATGAGGCACATCAAGCACATGCCCATGTCCACTTGTCAATGACACCCCAGCTAGGAGATGTTTGTGCGTCGCGGAAACAATTTGTATTGTCTACATGTCAGGTAGGGTCCCTTTTTATAGTTGGACAACAACTTTCATTAACAACATGGATCACTGAAGTGGCAGCCCATCTCTGATACTGTCTATGGCCAACATCTTATACCATATTTATAGTCAAAGAATTAAAAGCCTAAAATATTGAGGGTATATTTGAGAGCATAAGCACTACAGTTGCACTTCATGCACTAGACTCATAAATTAACATTAAAAGCCATGTAGAGAATTGATGTCCTATGACCTTTGATATAGGGCCCCGTATATCCCATATGCTACATTTAAAGGCCCAATAGTATGTCCAGGTTTGAAATCAAACGCTAATCCATCATACTGCGCATTTGGCTTCCACAGTGAAGCAAAAATTTAGAATTGTCCTCCAGTTACCAATTTGAAAACAAAAGCTCAACTTCATATGAAACAATAATGAATCTAAAGAATATAGGTCATAACAATTAGGAGTTGAAAAATGTTACCAAAAGGCAAAAGGAAAAAGAAATTCAAACACAAAAACAAAAACAAAAGAAAGCTTAAAAGACCTGATATAAAAAGACTCGTGAAAACTCAAAGAAACAAATTACCAAGACACCGCATAAATGTTCACATAGGAAAAGTAGTCATTAAGAACATCCAAAAAATGAAATGACAATCCAATTGGGTCCAGTTTGAGTTTGGTTTTATAAAAGTTTCTTTCTTTTCGGAAAAATAAAAAAAAGTTTTGTAGACGCTAATATCTTCCCACCATGTATAATTACTATTAACAAGGACCTAAAATTCAAACATATATGGTGGGGAAAAGGAAATGAAAGAGTCATAGCTATATTTAACTTAAACAGCATATGGATTTTGTTTTTTTTTTTTTTTTTTTTGAGAAGACATCTTAAACAGCATTAGGAATTGAAAGCGTTATCTTGATACATACAACTATAAACAGACATCATATACCTAATTTGAGCATGGAAAATCACTTTAACTCAAACTCTCAACAATTACAAATGTCAGATGGTGCAAACTCTAGCTACAAAAAAAATGGAGTTTGAGGGATACTTTTTTTTATGAGTTTTTTTTTTTTTTTTTTTTTTTTTTTTTTTTGGATAAGAGAGTTTGTGGATACCTTGACAATTTCATCATTTGAATATGCCTCTGCCACATCACATAGCTTCCCAATGATATAGGAAGCAGAATACTTTCCATCAGCAGTTCCATATTCCCCCAAAACCCAACAAATAACCTGTAATCACAACTAAAAATTAAGATATCAACAGGAATATTCTTTTAGAAATTTCTACGAAAAGGAAAAAAAATATAGGAAAGGAAAAAAATTGAGAGGATTGAATGTACCTGAAGAAATACAGAAGGAAGCTTAGGCTCTCCAATTATCCGCAAATATGACTCCACCTGCACATAAAGAAATTTTTTGTAAGCATACAAGAAAGGGAAAGAAAGAATGTGGTCTAAAACAGAGAGCAGAAACAAGCATGCACAAATTTTGTAATTGTGTTTTTATTTTATCTGGGGGGAGGGGGATTCGAACTTGGAAACCCTCCCAAAATTGGGGAGAGAAATACCACTAGACTAACAGCTAGTTTGTGAATCCTGTAATTTATAGGATTTAACCAACCCCAGAATGTTTTTCATCACAATCAATGAGCATGGCAGTAATAGGTTAATTTTATTTCTTTTAAAAAGAAACAAACTTTCATTAAAATAAAAAATAAAAATAGGTAAATTGTTTATATCCCCAACAAGGATGTAGACTAAATCTTAACACAAAATCTACCTCTAAGGTCTCAAAGAATCAGGTTATTTAAATAAAATGAGGGCAAAAATAAAATCAGAAGCTCTGCCTCATGACAAAGAAAATAGGTCCAGCGGTTGTTTTGAAAACCAATTCATTGTCTCTACAAAAAATTACAGCATGATTCAAAGTGAAAACTATTTGGCAAGGAAAATCAGCTTGCGGACTGTTGGTGTACGAGGAAGTGGTCATGGTGATTTCATGATGGCTTAAGCTAAGTTGTTGTGTTGTTTCCCCCTATCAGTTCAACGGTAAGAAAGGAGGTGGCATGGGTGTGGTGGGGACTGGCAGGTGAGAGAGAGAATGGGAGATGAGGGAGATAAAGAGGAGGCTTTAGAGTAATTTCATACTAATTAGAACATGTGGTTAGTTACGAATCAATTTGTTGGGGTGACACCTCATCCTCACAACTTGTCTGGGCTTTTCCCGTGAATTGCTGATGGTCTAAGCTAATGGAAGGGACCATTTGACAAACATAAATTTATGACAAACATAAATTTAAGACACATTATTGTTTAAAGTTTTAACAGGAACCTTATAAGTCACATCAAAGTTTAGGGGGACATATGAGATTTACCCTAAACACTTTTTAATCATACTATTAAGTACAGTAGCATTGTTTTATTGATATCGAGTAAAACAATTACAACATAAGGTGCAAAATCATAGTTATTTACCGCAGACGATCTCAACTGACTATCTGCAGTATCATCATCCTCTCCAAATCCCTCAGCAATCAACTTCATCAAGTTATGTGCCACCTTAACATTCACCAAATCTCCCGCATGTTCGAAGACTTTATTCATGGTCTGCAGAGGAAACATATCAAGCATGGAAGAAATTTAAGTTCATACACAATTAAAAAAAAAAAAAAAAGAAGAGTTTAAAAAAACTCTTCCATAATAGAAAATATAGAAGGCAGCATGTATTACCTGGATAAACCATTGATTGCTTGGTGCAAATTGTTCCGCAAGCTCCACACACCGAGATGCTATATATGTTTTGTAATGGTTATCATTAATGCTTATCATGTAATCAATCATACGATCAACAATGACTTCCACATTAGAGGACTTGGTCATCTTATATAATAGTTCAAATGTTTTTCGCTTCAGAGTATCATCTGGGTCCTGCATCATGGACATCAAACTTCATTTATATAAAAAGTTACAGCCATGATTTGAAAACAATCCATCAAACCCAACAGAACTCTCTCACCTCTAAGCAATCAATGACGGCCAGTTGGTGTTGCTCGGCTATCTCTGGACTAATCTTTATCAGTCGGCCAAGGGCATCAATGCCCATATATTTCAAATTATGACTGTCGCTCTGTCCATGAAATATATAACAAGAAATTGGTGTTTAAACTTGTAAACAATCTACCGACTCCATAATTTGCACAAAACAAAACACTGTAAAATACAAAAATCAAACCTTCAAAAATCTTGAGATGACTTGGGCAGCCTGTTCTAGCAACTTAGGATTAGGATATATAGCAGAAACGCAACAAATACACTCATAAAGAACAGCATTTCCAATATTACTTGAAGAATCGCACTTCTTAAATACATCGCTGACTACCATATACATCTTCTCACTCGCTTGCTTATCGCCACTCCCCAACAATGCCAAAATCTTCAACAACCTGATCTGCATGCATTGCAAATTCAATTACCACATTATTTATAACAAACTAAGCTCAAAATAACTATAATTTCAAAATTCATTATTTAAATATATAATATATGCTGATAGGATAGTAAGCTGATGAGCTTCAAAGTAAGTAAACCTGAATGAAGGGCGCCGGCAGCTGATGGTAATCGTAGGCCTTGGGCAACCGGCGCTCGGCAACCTGCTTGAGAATGCTGACAAAGCTCACCACCAAATCCTTATATGGATTGACATCAATGGTAATGAGATCGAACAGCGGGCAGAGCGTGGCACCCATGACTCCCGGATCGTTATCACAAAGCCGCTTCCGGAAATTAGACACGAGATGTGAAACAGAGGACGAGGATTTCTGATAAAAGCGGTGAAGAGCCATGATGGCCTTCTTCCTGACAGCCTCCTTGGGATGGGCCAGAAGGTCCACCACCTGGGGCAAGACGGCAGGCACGGTCTCGTCGTTGATGAGCTTGCAAACGGCATTGAGCGCGGTGCAAACGATGAGGTAATTGTCGGACTTGAGGTCCTTCTGGATGGTGTTGACAATCAAAATGATCAAATCGTGGTCGTCGCTGAGGAAGAGCGAAACGGCGAGGTAACCGGTGCGTTTGAGGACGAGGTTGTCGTCGTGGGTCATCTTGACGGCGTGGATATAGGCGAAGGAGGCGTCGTGGCCGAGCATTTCGACGTAGACGAGGCGGATGATGTACTCCTTCATCTTGCGCTTGGGGATGTCGGGCTCGGAGAGACGTCGTTTTAGGGTTTCGATCTCGTGGAGGACGATGCGCTCCTCTTCGGCTTTGGATCGGGCTTCGCCGATGGACTTGACGAGGTCCAGGAACTCCTTGGATTGCCCGAACCCGCCTTGGGACCCCATCGCCAGCTCTCGCCCTATGGTCTTCAGCTGCTCCATTGTTGGTGCTGGTGCTGGTAATTAGGGTTTTCGGATTGGGATTCGAATTGAATTCCGATTCGAAATCAAATGGACATTGTATTGTACTATGCAGATTACGAAGATGCAAAAATGCAGAAATTTCAAATTATAAATTTACGCGATTTCGAAGCCCAAATCGGAAGCAAGAAGAGGAAGAAAGAAGTGAGCAGATTCAACTCAACGAAAGACAGAAACCCAACAGAACCAAACTCAGAACCAGTAGAAGACACCCTCTATGTTGATTTCGAGTTCACCGAGGAAGAGTCTAGGTTAAGGGTTAATTACAAAATCTCCTCCAATTATGCCGTGTTTGACACTTTGCCACCCAAAAATAAATTTTTTGACACTTCAACCCCACATTGTGTATCGTCAAACATATCAACCCATTTCGTAAAAATTAAATAGGCCATCATTTTTGTTTGATCCGACTTCCGAGATTCTCCAAAAGAAAATTATCGTTGTGTTTATACTTTATACCCTTCTAAGATGGGTTAAGTGAATATTGGGTTTAAATTGGTGTCCTTACTCTTCTTTTCAGCTCATTCTTAATTCATGGACAACTGTTCACCACTAAAAGTGAAAAGCATCTTAGTCAAATATGTGGCTGCATCTTATTGAAAACCTTAAGGGCAAAGTAATTGGACCACTAAAAAAAAAAAAAAAAATCTCACAAGGCAATTTCAAGCATCTTTCTCCAACATACACAACCCAAAAACTCACAACAATGTGAATCTTCTAACAAGTATTTTGCTCCCAATTCCGTCTGGTGGCTCTTATTTCTCAGAACTCTCTTTATTTTCATTTGCATAATCTTTCAAGAACCTTTTAATTGAATTTCCTTATGCATTTGCAAATTTCTTGTTTTTTAGGTTTTCAAAGAGCACTTGTGCTATGTTTGATACTTTGCTACCCAAAACTAAATTTTTCACACTTCACCCCCAAAGTGTGTTTTTTAAACACATGAACCAATTCTGTAAAAAATAAAAATTCAAGGCGTATTAACATCATTGCCCCCTTTAAGATACACTTTTTTTTCACTTTGCCCCCTGAAACTTAAATCATATCAGTTTGCCACATAAACTTCACACAGTTATTGCAAAAGACTCTATATCGTCAACTTTGTCAATTTTTCTGTTAAAAAAGCTGACGTAACGCCTATATGGCATTGGTGAGACCCTTTTCTAGTTATGTAAGATCCATGTGGAAAATTATAAACAATTGACATGGATCTTATTATTTTTTAGTTTAAAAATTTTTTTTTATTATCTTTTGTCCACATAGATCTTACATAACTAAAAAAGGGTCTCACTCATGCCATTTAGGTGTCACGTCAACTATTTTAACGGAAAAATTGACAGAGTTGACGACATAAGGTCTTTTGCAACAACTGTGTGAAGTTCATGTGACAATTTGAGAATATTTAAGTTTCAAGAGGCAAAATGAGAAAAAATGTATCTTATAAGAGGCAATGGTGTGAATAAGCCAAAATTCAATAGGCCATCATTTTTGTTTGTTCCACATTCTCCAAAAACAATTTTATCAATTTGGCTACCATTGTTTTTTAAAATTGATGAGCTGATATGGGGCCAATACCACTTTTATTGTATTTTACAATATAATTATTGTCCATTAGTAACCGTACTCATTATAGAACAATATACATGAAAAAAAAAAAAAAGATGCATAAAAGCGATATTTATAGATATAACTTATATCTCTTTTTTACATAATTGTGATAAAGATTCCTAAAACACAAAAATTTAAGCTTATAAAATCACATTCACCCTAATTTCAACAGTAACAATGACTGTTACTTTTTGTCACTGAGAGCTACTATTAAATAGTAACTAACATCCCATTATTGCGCCTACTTTTTTTTCGTCAATTTTAACACCTCTATTTAAAATAAAAAATAAAAAACATGAGCTTATTTATCATTGTGTGGACATTTTTAACATTTCAAAACATTATGTGGGTTGATTTAACATTAGGAGTATATAATATAGTTATTTATCATTTACTAAAAAATCATTCATTTAAACCTAAAAAACCTGATTAAAAGTTAAAAACGAAACAAAATCCAAAAAAAAAAAACACCTTGATCAGACAACCAACTCTATTAGGCCTTCCACAATGATCTATGATTTATGAGAGCAATGGTGATTTTTTAGTGTAAAAGTAGCCTGATGCTAATATAAATAGTGTTGAGAGTGAGAGTGATACGTATTGTAACTACAGTGATTTTGAGAGTTATTTTATTGTACCTAATTATGATTAAGTGACCTTTAATTTATAATTTATAACATAATTATTTATGAAAATTATACCAATGTCATTATTTTAATGAGGCTTTAATATAAGTCCAATATTAAATATTTTTAAATATTTTTAATATGAAATGCATAAAAATGGTAAATTTCATAAATTATACAATATGAGAAGTACAATTGGCAGTAAATCTAGAACGACATGAAAACAACATAAAATAAAGAGAAAATTAGGTGTAGGTCAAATTTTGAATTGTCATTCAGACTAAAATCGTATAGTTATTTAGATTTGTACTCAAGTCCATATTTTTAGGATAAGGTCCAAAAAATGGACCCCACCCTCATGTAGTTTTTTGAATTTTGGCTCATATTATCTTTTAAAATTAAGAGAATTAACATAAATTAATTTTAAAAATTATGGAAGACAATATTCATTAGGACATCTTTAATTTTACATTTTTTAGTAAAAAAAATTATTCAAGATATATTATTTTTTATATTCTTTAATTTAAAATTTTTGAAGATAGTACCCGTTTAGATATTAATATGAATTAATTTAAATATTTTGTGCTTCTATTATGTGATTCATTTAAACATTTGCATAATCAAACACTAAGATATATTTGATACATTATAACAATGCTAAAAACTAACGCTCCAAAAAATGATATGGTAGAATTAGTACATTTGAATGTGGATAAAATCTAACATAAAGTCGACAAATCATGTGCAAAAATAAGACTTGAGGTATTAGGGTTTAGGTATAGGATTTTAGGATAATATGATAATATTAGAAAAATATAATATAATAATATTAGGATAATATAATATAATAATATTAGGATTATATAATATGATAATATTATGATTTAAATGTCATTAATTTTAGGATAATATTATGGAATTTTTGAAATAGAAAACGTCTGGCTAATATTTTTGGACCTTAGTCAATTTTTATATAACATTATTGTTTTTGTAACGGCCCGACCTAAATTTCACTGGAAATTTGGACTTAAGAAGCATTATGAAAGTTGAGTTGTAGGACACATAAAAGTTTTTTCTAAATTCAATTTGGAGGCAATAATAAAGTTTGGAGATTTTTTGGAAACATATAAAGTAAAGTGAAAATTTTGGGAACTCAAAGTTTGAAGTTGAGGCGAAAGAATAATGGTACAAGTCGAGAGGAGCCACATGAATTTTTGGGACATTTTTTTCGAACCCAAAGTGTTGATGGGTGAATTATTTAAGAATAAGAATGTTTATGAATTTAATAGAAAAGTTTGAGTTTCCAAATGAATTAAATTGAAAAGTATTTTAAAAATTACAATATTGGCATGGTTGGATAGAGCTTGAACTCACAAGCGCGTAGGCGAAAAGAGATCATGAATCGGAGTTACATAGACAAAATTATGAGCAAATAAAGTTGATGGACATTATGGTAAGTTTGTGGTTTAGATAATTTAAAAACCAGCCCAACTAGTCTTCTTCTCCCCGTGTGTGCACACTTCTCTTTCTCCTATATATTAATTTCTCTCCTCTTATTTCTAGCTACTTTGATTGGCCATATCTCTTTCATCCAATCTCCGATTACGGCGATCTTAGTGTCGTTGAAAAGCTCTCGACAACACCTTTCTCCTGAGGGTCTCAGATAACTCATCCGACCAGCCACAATGACGCAGCGATGCGAAACCAATCTAACCACCCCACCGACGATCTCTCATTTCTGGCAACGACGAGACTCCAAACCACCCAAGATCTTTTCCTTTCATCGAGCCCATCCATCTTGTGCAATCACCTTGCCTCAACAACCACCCACAACGGCAAATCGAAGATAAGAAGCTTGAGGTTTTCCGATGGACCTTCGATGTTTTTCGGTGATTTCGGCGGCGGAATGGTCGACCCAGGTGGTTTGAAAGTACTTGGAGAAACCGAATTGGGAATCGGGCCATGAACGAACGCTTTATCAATATCGAATTGACTCTCGGATAAGCTTCAGCTAAGGTCGATAGAGCTTCATCTCTCGGCTACAATAAGTGGCGAACAAGTGTTGAATCGTGAGATGGAAACGAATCCCAAAAAGGATTGGGCATAGCTCAGTGTACAGTGAGTGGACTTTGTTTTATAAATGTTTTTATGAATTCATGAATTAACTCATATTTCATATCATGAGTTTTATTTGAGAAATTATTATTTGTGAGTTGAGGTTTATAGTCATAAAGAGATAAATGTTTAATTATGGTTTTGACATGACACTTTTGGAAGTCTCGATAATTTTACATGCATAGAAAAATTTTCATTCAAAAAGCGTGCATAAGTTTGAGAGGATTTATGAGATATTCTGGAAATCTTTAATTTGCATGAGTTTATAAATCATTTATTTAAATAAACTTTTTACTTTGATTTGAGTTAAGGAATGAGATTTGAGTTCATGGTTGTGGTATATGATTTTCATATGGATAGCTTATGAAAATTATTTCTGGCATTATTTTAGAAGTTTTATTAATAAATTTCCAGTTTCTTGAAAACAAAATCGATCAAGCAGTTTTCATGATTTGAGTATGATTTATTGAACGGATTTATAAAAGAGTTATATTTTCAATTTTTATATGGATGAGTATTTCTGAACTGTGGTTTATTGATATATGGACGATGATTTCAAACCTCCACATAAGTATCCTCCTCTTGATAGTGATGCAGTATCGTACCCCGAATTTTAAGCTTATAGTAATTTTGTTACTTAAGCTTTTCAACTTAGTTCTTAAAGTTTGTTTAAAGGAATTAGAAATTTCCTTAAGTTCGTTTTAACTAACTAAGACCTTGATTTTGGTTTTAGAGTTTAGTTGTGTGGAGTTCTAAGCTATATATTTTTTGTGAATTTCCAAAGTTGGAGAAATTAGAAAAAAAAAAAAAAAGGAAAAAGAAGAGAAAAAAAAATGGACGCTGACTAGGCAGACACCCCCCCCCACGTGGCGTGCTGCCATTTGCCTGACGCGTTGCCCAGTGGGCGCTGACCCAGCATGCACACAAAAGGCTGTAATGCGCCGCCTTATACTGAAGCATGCCTCTTTTAATCTCAGCTACACAACATCATTGAAGATGTTTTAATCTTGGCCGTCGATTTCTTTTGAGATCCGGTTACAACCGGATGGGTCGCTTTGACCCGCGCATTGACCTTTTGACCCGCAACCCTTCTACTCGCCGATTTCGCCCGTATTGTCTCACAGAAAACTTGGATTTGTGATTCGTTTTCCCTCCCTAACCCAGTTCGTTTCCCTCTCTTTGTTTCAGCTAAGTTGTAGTGCATTTTGTCCCACATTGAAAACTTACAACTTCTTCTCACCCTCTTGTGCCTATAAATAAAGACACTTGTACCTCATTTTCACTTGTACCACCAAATAGAGTTTGAGAGCTTCTCACTCTAACTTTGGTTTCCCTTTCTCTCTCTAAAAAAATTATTATTCTTTCAATTCTGGAGCAAGCTCATATTTTTTAGAATCTCTCTTTTAGTAAAATATTTTGAAGTCTTCTCTTGAAGAAGTCCTAAGTTGTAGAGCTTAGTTGGAGTATAGCTAAAGAGGTCTACAACCGAGTAAGTGTTTTAACCTTTTTGATTTATTTTTAGGCTTTAATTTTAGATTTGCATGTTTTGTTAAGTAAGTTGGATTTATTTATTAATTAAGCATGCTTAGTTGTAACCTTAATTTAGGGATTTAATTAAAGGCTAATGGTATGTTAGGCTTAGTATGTTTCTATTGTAAAGATTACGTTGAATTTAAGTTATTATTCAACCTTGATTAATTAGTGGCTTATTTTAGAGATTATGCTAATTAATTAAGATACTTGGATAATACTTAGGTTTGACTTGTTCTAAACTAATTTCCTAGAGTCTTTTAAGGACGTGTGACCTTAAAGGAAGGGGTATGATAAGATCTTGTTGAACTTAACTTTTGACTAAGTTGTCGTTTGTTGGACACTAGGAACACCAGTTACTGAATGATTTCTCTGTGACGTGACAAGAAAAAAGATGAATTCGAGACGAATGAGGATGCATAGTGTCACACCCCAAACCCCAGGTATGCAACAGTGGCACCCACCTTGAATGCCCTAAGGTATTAATACCACTAAATCAAGTATTAATCTCCCAAGAAACCCAAGACAGGTTAAACCATTTGATTTGATAGTACGTATTGGATCAGAGATAATAAATGAATAGCGGAAACATAAGTAAAAATTTCTTTATAAAACCAACCCTCAAAGTTAAGGTAGTTCATTGCAATCTTGAAGAATTAAATAAATTGAAAATACATGACAAATATAGAATAAAGATTTCAAAGCCATGCAAACGTATAATCAAAGTAAATAACTCAAAACCATCTCCAATCAATGGAGGAAAATCAACAAAACATACTCGACACGAGATATCAATTAAATAACAACACTAATTGAATCCAGGAAATTGATAAGTCTCAAGATGTTACTCTGCTCGACCCTCGTCCAAGTTCGTCTTTTCACATGCTCGTACCTATAAAAATATTCAATAAACAAGGAACACAAAAACAATGTAGGGGATAAGCATCTCATACGATCATAGCTTCCTCTCAGGGGACCCTGGCTAGTTTGAAAACCACAAAACTTTTTTAGTGTAAATCATAGTGGAACTCATTTTCTTACGGATCCTTAAATCATCCAAAAAAAATTCTTTAAAAATTTGCTCTAAAATCTTTTTAAAAAATTTATGACTCAACTGTACAACAATATGATTATAAATATGCAATTCATAGCAAATCATTCATACATGATGGTCGATACACGTTAGGTACAACTATGGCCAGCTATTAAAAGAAATAGCATCCATAGTGAAAGTGTCATGGTAAACAGAAATAGGAACTTGCAATTGAGATACCGTATCACTGCCACCTAATCAATCATGGGTCCCTGTTTCGCACAAACCCATGTAGCCACGTATTAGCTTGGCTAAACTCCTCATAATCTACTGATTAATTCTTCTATAAGGTTTGGAGACTTGAACCCAAGGTCACCGACGAGGCTACCTTAACTTTCAAACCCATCATACAAACATAGCATGTTAAAATAATTTAAAAACGCAAACACACACAAGGTCCATAGTCAGGAATGTAGGATAAATCCCCCTGCCTGAAATTCAATGCTTTTCACGTATTAGATACATCCTCACTTGTTGTTTTATAAAACAATTTCAAAGATATGAGCCATTGTAATTCCTTTCATTTAGCTCTCTAACAAGGTCTTACCATAGCGACTTCCTTAGTGAAGGTGAGTGCAGGCAAGAGAGGAAATCCTTAGGGAGATGGATGAGAGAGATGCAACGAATGCAATTGAAGAAGGCATGAGAATGTAAGAGGATGCTGATATCTTTGAAGGGTTGTATGAAGATGGGGAAACTGAGGAAGAGCCCTTGGATGAGCTGGAATATGAACAACCTGTTGATGAGCCCGAGACTGAGAACCTTGGGATATGGTATGGGGAAGAAGGATATGACAGTCCATGGGAAACCTTCCCAGCTGATGAGCCTGTGTGGCCGAGAGGAGAATTAGGATTTGTGGAAAGAGTGATTAGTGATGATGGGAATGACATGAATTCGGTGAGATTTAAGAATGGTGGATATAACCAAGTCTATGATCTTAATGATTTTGAAATGCAAGGAGAATGGGAAGTTGGAGAAAGTTCTTGCATTTCAAGACATTTGGATGATGATCTTTGGAGTTTGGGTGAGAATGAGTAGTTTGATGATAATGAGTGGTTGGAAGATCAATATGGGGAAAGAGACTTTTGTACTGTTGGACATAGATTCCCCATCATTCTCGTGTCTACTTGGGGTTTAGAAGGCAATGGCGAGGAGCACGTTTTTCCCATCACTGATTATCACCACTATTATCCTAACCCTGTGGATGATCCTAGATCTCATGAGTATGTAGATGAGTTGACCATGCTGCAGGACTTGCCTCAAGGACACGATAGGATGGCAGTGTATGCTGGAAAATTTGATGCAATAGCTAGAGGTTTACCTAACAGGTCTTTGAGTGAGTTCGATAAGGTATTCATGTTTGTCATTAGGTTGAACAAGGAGATTGAGGAGAAGGTGAGGAAGCGATACCGACCTCTTCACTTTGACAACATGGTATTCCTTGTCATGGATTGGGAGGATAAGCTACTTCCCAAGGACAAGGGTATTGCCCCAAGTGACCGTAATCCGCCTGGCCCTTCACTTTAACTTCGCTCTTGTTCGGTTAGAACTGGTTGTTTAGGTTGTGTGCCTCTTTTTGGAAACTTTTTGTTGTTGTAAATCCCTTTACTACTCTTTTGTTGAGATCCCCTTTTGTTTTTGAAATTGGAAGTTTCGGGAAGAAACTTTCTAAGGGGGAGAGAATGTGAGGTCTTTGGTACACTTTGTGTTTTGTAAAGCTACTAACCCTAGAGTAAGTTAGTTAGCTCTCGTACTACTTTTGGAACTTGTAAAGAGCTAGGGTTACAAGTTGTTGTGCTATACTTATCTTTTTTTTTGACCAAGTGCTATACTTATCTTATTTTTGTGTTAATTGTTGCCTATTTTGTGTGGGTGGTTCTTTATTTGGTTTTGATTTATGCTTGCTTATTTTTTAGAAAAAGAAACCAAAGCTCAAGACTTAGAAAATCGAGTGATCACTTAGTTGTTGATACAAGAACTCAATCCTACACTCTTAACCTCTTGATTTCGGATTGTATATCTTTAAACTAATTAGGGAAGCCAATTTGGAAGATTATGGAGTTTTGAAATGTTTTTTTTTTTTAATTTAAGGAAAAACCTTAAATTTGTTGTATTTAAAATATAGCTTGTTATATAAAAAAAGTATACACATGTATATATAGCCCAAGGGTGTCACGGCACAAGAGGTTATGTATACATGTTATGCAGCCCTTTATTTTAAATGGTTGGGCTGACTTTTTAAGGTTTTTATTTGAAAGAAAATAATTTTTAAAAACCCATAGATCAGCTAGGGCTTCTCAATTAGGATAAAGCTATGCTTATAGGGTATAATCACATGGGTATTGGAAACTTTAGCCAAGCTTAGAAGAGGAGAACTGTTGAGTGTTTTAGCCACTCATCACCAGCATACACACGCCAAAACATAGCACACGCTACCTTGAAACTCCTCGTTTCCTTCAGAGTGCTCAAACACTGCACTCTCTCTCCCTCTTAAATCAAACCCACATACACTTCTAAGAAACCACAGAAAGTTCCTCATCAACTCTCCCTCTCTTTTCTCTCGACAAAACCCAGTTGGGCTGGATAGTGTAGAACCATCAGAGGAAATCCTCTCCTCTGACCTGCGACCAAGAGAAAGAAGGAAGGAAGCATAGTTTTAGTTGAGTGAGTTCCAACGTTCTGGAGTGTAAATGTGAGGTTTCAATCCCAAGAAATCATCATATTCCTTCAAGTTTCCTCTTTTTCAAAGGAAACCCTCTTGCTTGATGACTGATCATTATTTCTATTCACTTATTTTATTATTTGTGTTTAGTGTTGGGCCTATTTCATAATAAAGAATTAGGCTGTCAAGCCTTAAACTTGGTTCACAATTATTTCTTTGTTTTCCTGTGCACTTATTTCCAATTATTTATTTGTTGGAAGTTTGAGTTTTAGCCTTAACATTAATGGAAAAGAAAAAAACAAATTTCTAAGTCACAAAAAAAAATATTTTGTTTTTAAAATTTAATCCATTAACGTGGTGGCTGCTATGTCTCAAATCTCCTAGGTCCAGGTTTGGCACACGACAAAGGGTGTCTTGGACGAATGGGCGCCATTAGACCATTTTCGTAAACTTTGATAAGTTTTTTAACTACACAATCTAAGCATGATTGAAAGGGAGAGTAGATGTCTCTCTTGATGTAGGTGCATATGACTTTTATTGTGAGACCTTAGAATTTACCGTATTTTTATTTTTTGATTTTTTTAAATAGAATTTGATTTTATTCTTCGAGTTGATGAATTTTTCTATAGTCCAAGTGACTACGATGAGACTTTGGAGGCGTAGAGCTCATTTTTCTCAGAATAACGACGTTTGGTTCGTCGAAATCAGAGTTCAGAAGAAGGAATTACGGATTTTCAAAAGTTGTATAATTGTTTTAAATTATTATTTGATTTTTCGGAATTTTATTGAAAGAAGTTGGATTTTTCACAAAAATTATGGAAATCAAAATAATGTTTTCGGAGCTCAGATGTATTTTTGGTGGATTTTTGAAGTTGGAAAAAATAAAAGAAAATAGAAAAAAAAATCCAGAAATTAGAAATTCACGCGGATTGTTGACGTGGCACAATTTTGGCCGTTCTTCGCACATGATTCGACGCTCTAGAACGTGGCCTAGCGTGTGCACACTTACATGAAGCTTCCAGTGTAAGCGAAATCCAGACCCCTGACCCGTGAACAATGTGGACGACACCGCATCTGGACCGCACGTCGCCGTGCGACATGTCGTTTCTTTCCGATCCGCCCAGCCACACGCGGATCAGTCCGCTCGCTTCGTTTTCTCTCACACGCCGACTAGCGCCTCGACTCGTTTTTCTCCCCCAAACCCGTTTCAGTTTTTCCTTTATCTCACATCAAAAATATACAATTTTTTCCCACTTTTTCAAGTTTATAAATAAAGAACTACCCCCTCCTTTCCACTTCACACCTTCAGCTGAAAATTTTGTAATTTTTCCAAAATTTTCTTGAGACAAACCAGGTGTTGGGAGTCTTTTAAGTTTAAAATATTTCTTTGGGTTGTCTTCTTGGGTGCCCTTAAAGATTTTACACCTAAGAACATTTTAAACAAATAATTTTGGCAATTTGTGGGGAAACTCTGCCAATTTTCTGCTCACCTTGGTAAGATCTTTGGGTAAAACTCTTAAACTCAGTTAAATTATTTTATTTTGAGGTTAATTACTTATTAGGCTTTAATTTCTGTTTTAGCAATTCTATTTTGTGGAGATTAAGCTAAGGAGGTCTACAACCATGTATTTAATCTTTACTTTCTCTTTAAGGTTTTTATGTATGATTAATTAATTAAGTTGAATTTATTAGATTAATTAAATCATGTCTTAAGTTAGATTTATTTACGTAATTAATTGATTAAATTTGGATTAATTATAATTAATTAATTATATAAATTAAATTAGATTATAGAATTGCTATTACTAAAAAGAAATAGTTTTACTAAGAAGCATGGAGTTAAAGTTTAAGTTGAATTAAATTACTTTGCTTGCATGACTAGTCACTCGTTAATTAATCAATCTAATAAATGGATTGAGGCCACCATATTAAAGTAACCGAAAACGTGATGTCGAGGTTAGTATCGACTGCTGTTGCTCTGTCGGCTAAGGATACTGAGACTGTTCTTCCAGTCTCCCATGTATTGACCTGGTCATGTTGTTAGATTTTAATTGGTTAATTTTTAAACTTATAAATAAAACCGGATTTTAAGTAGAAACCCTAAGTCCCAAAAATACAGAGACTTAGTCTTAGTAGACTAGTTTCTGGGGTTTTCTGAGAAGACATGACCGAAAGGAAAGGTCATGCTGAAACTCTGTTGAAATTACCGTTTGACTAAAGTCGGTATTCAGTCGGATTTGGATTTCCAGTTTCCCAGAGAAGGATTTAAGGACATTAGTGCTATGAAAGTGCACAAAGGTTAAGCTTGGACACCAAGTAGGGGGATTCTCACACCCTGACTATTAAGACTATTTTGTGCATGTATGTATAATAATAAATATGCTGCTTGTGAACTCTGCATCGCTTTTATATGCATTGTTGCTTGGATTTGTTGTTATTGTTAATAATGATATGAGAGTAAAGGATCACGAAAAACGATGATCTTGGGTTTCAATCTCATAAACTTCCGGAAGAGGTAAGTACGAAATAGCTAGTCGATTTGTCCTTGAAGGGAGACTAGGCTCGAGGGGTACTACCATGGTAAATGATACTCTCGCTACATTATCGAGTGTGGATGTGGTAAGTGTAGTTGGCCGTTAGTGATCGATCATCAGGTAATGATTTTTTGAGATTTCATGTTTTAAAGAAGTTGCATGCTCATCATCAAAGATTTCGTGGACTTCAACAATTAAACTTTTATATTGGTTTGTTGGTAAATCTTTATGAACTGTTTTATCACTGACTTTATTATTAAGTATTTTACTTACTATTTTCAAATCCAACCAGGGTCCCCCAAGGGGAAGCTATGATCGTATGTGATGCTTTCCCCTCATGAGCTCCGGCCTCTCTATGGCTCAATTATGTCGATTTTGTCCCCTCCGTGCTCGGATGTCTGCAACAGAAGCAACTCTTGCAATGCCCTGTGTATCTACTTCTTTATTAGCAGCAGCTTGGACTTCAACATTTGCATTGTCCACTTCATAAACGACAGATTGGTCAGTCATGTGATCATTCTCATTCCCATTTCTCACCACCAATTGTTCTTCCTCCCCATGGCCCAATGTCGTATCAATGTCTTCAAGTCCATCAGTGTGTGAGTTACTCATCTTGCCTGTCAACAAAGTTTCCAAATTATCCATAAATAATTTAACAAATCTGTCACGAGTAATAAAGTATTATACATCTCTCTTCCAGCCTTTCAAATTAATTTGCACAAAATTCTCTGACTTAAGTTAGAAAGATGTATGAAGCTTCTTGTTTCAGACAGTGAAAACATGACTATGGTTTATGTTTATAATAGTCTAAACAACACAATAAAGTCTTTCATAAGGTTGCATATGCATAATTTGTGATGATATTTACCCTTCTACATATATTTCTATTTCATCTGCAAAATAAAGTTTGACATTAAATGGCATCACAAGTGGTGGAAATAATACACACAGCAGCCTATAAGCTATATGGGCCACATATACTACCAATTTGGGTCATTCAGCTATGTTCATAGCACAACCTCTATGATTTGAAAATTTCAGAGTATATAATGTAGCAAATTAGTAAAGATCAACATAGCAGTAACTAAAGAAATCTAAACATTCAAACTAAAAATACATATCGTTAAAGCAAACAATATTCCAAATGTATAACAGTATAACACTCATAGAAGCTATCAAATATAAATATCATGTACTGCCATATCTGCTGAGTATCACAGCTACCATTGTAATGATGTTAAGGGTGTGGAATTCGAAATCTACAGATGAAAATTGAAAACTCCCTCTTTCTCTCAATCTCCAGTTGAAGGTATAGTGTTTTAAGAAAGCAGTGAAAGTGAATGAAACTTGCACACTTGTAAATGAATCAATATCCTATCCCCTAATTTATACTAATAGTCACTTACTTGTCTAATCCCCAACTTTTGGTAGTGGTAATTTCTAACAATTGACCTTGGGACATGGGATCCCATACACAAATCTCCAAGTAAAAAATCTTAATGCTTTCACCAAGCAGGAAATTGGGAAACGTTTCCCTCTTTTTTAACTAGCCTAATACTTGTTATTTAGAAAACCACACTTATGGTTGAACATCAACTGGGCTAGCCAACAAGATGGCTCTTTCCAATTGATTTGAGACGAATTCCTCTAAAACTCAATGACCCTGTGGGTGATTTCTGGAGGAAAATTTTCACACAGGCGAGAATGGAAAAAAATCATATGATATATTTTTCAACAGGAGGCAATGAAATTTTTTCACACTTATCCATTCTGACTCTTTTTAAATTCACAAAATAATTTTTTTAACTCTCCTAATCTATCTACTTTCTCCTTCTGATCATATTGCCCCGTGATTAATCATGGTTAAAAAAAATCACCCCTCTTCACTAATCTAAACACAAACAACAAAATCATGGTTAAAAAAAAAATACTACAAACAATAAAATCATACATAAGTCATACACTTCCACTACCCATACAAGACTGCAACATAGCTACGTACCAAGTGACGCTCTTGCCAAAAAACACTCATTAGCTATAATATCATAGTTGCTTGATCTTTATTGAACTAGTGGATAATTGCTCATGCATGCGTTTGAAATTAAATTAATGCCATTAATGTTATACTTGGCAATTTGATTTTGTTTACTCCAAGGCCACATGGGGCCAGACTTGCCAAACTATGTGTTGTTGGATGTTTGTTTTCCTTTATTAATATAATAAAGAAAATGCACGTTGCTAATATTGAGGTTAATTTAAACTGTAATTTAATGTCATACATGTTTAGAAGTTATATTTTAACATGCAGAGCGTTAGATAGAGGATGTTATAGTTTAAGTATTAAGACCAACATGCCAATCTTGGATACAACAACATGG
Organism: Dryas octopetala; assembly: GCF_963921425.1. Lineage (NCBI taxonomy): Eukaryota > Viridiplantae > Streptophyta > Magnoliopsida > Rosales > Rosaceae > Dryas > Dryas octopetala. The sequence continues at coordinate 29,121,633 of NC_141366.1, forward strand.
AAACTTAATTAAGTGAGTCTCATGTCAGTATATTGATCATTCATGAGCTTATACATCCAGTAAATTGTCTTGATTATACATGGGCACTTATGATAGAAGATGACTAGTCTAGCCAATTTTTATCATGCGAGGGAGTCCCCCAAAACTCATATGTGCCAGGTACATACAAGTTATATTGACTGTCGCCATTGCTAGCTTGTTGGTAGGGCTTGCGCAATCTTATTGTTAATGCCTACATTTTCATTGGACGGTCCAGCTCTGATGTCTTTATGAAAGGTTTCCTCCCGCATCAGGTTGATTGGAGGGGGAGCATAATAAGCAGTATCATCTAGCTCATGCTCAGGCTGTCTAATGCCTTTCCCTTTAACATGCATCTTTAGTAGGCATATTTTTGCTAACAAATAACAAAAGACCTGTTAACTAACAAATTTGGTAATGGATTAAGGGGGGTGCACAAAAATTTAACTCACCAGTCCCATTGTTGGGGTATCTCATTCATAACCTGTGAGTAGCAGTCCACATGTTCACCATGTCTCTCTTGAAAAAGCCAAGCTCAACCGTTGGGTTTTGGTTGGAGCCAGTTTGGGAACATGCATCTTCTGGAGGCGTTTCGTAGCAAGGATCATCGAACCACGGTTTGCGGTAAGCATGGAGGTTTATAGGTGTTCTTATGACTTTGTGAGGCATTCTCAAAACAAGCAAGGAGGTTATGCTACAACTGGCTCTGGTATAAGCACACGATTGTGCTGCTATTATCAGTTTCAAGCATTATATACACATGGTCATTTGCATAGGCATATGCCTTGATATCTAGATATTTTAAAAGTTCTAGTGGCTAGTGTTTGTAATTTTCAACTAAATCTACTTGAGTGTGGTGTTGAATCAAAGTACCTAATACGTGATACAAGATTCCCTAATAGCATAAAGTAGGAATCTAGTGTCATTTCATATCATATCCCTTTGACTGCTCATAGCGGGAAAAACATATCTAATATGCAGCAGGGATCCAAAACCTTTTATCCATGGACACATTAGTAAAACTCATCACAAAATTAATGGTTAGTAAGTCTGGTGAACAAATTATATTTCATGGATAATTTAAACTATCGAATTATCTTGCCACCATCAATTCCAAGCTGCATTCAGATTAGGTAGTTGAAGAACATAATAGGACTTAATCAAATATTAAGATAAAAGACATGAGGTTCAAAACCATTGAATGCATTCATTTTAGATTTATATATAGCTGCCAAATTGGTAGCGTAGGTTCACAAAGTATGTTCATAAGGTAACAACTGGTTGTTGTACAAGCTTGTAGAAATGACTAACCAAATGTCCAAAAAATGCTTAATTTATTCAATGATTCTAGTGCTTCACAAAGTCAGTCCAAAGACTTCATGTCCTTAACGTCTTGGGTGAACCATCATATATAGCATAGTTTCACATATCAATAAAGAGCAAACTGAGTTATACTCTGTGAGTTATGCAGAAAATAGATTGAGCCTCACCACAAGTAAGTGTGAGTAATCAACAATTAATGTCTGAGTAAATGAATTGTAGCTAGATCCAAGAGGTTTGTCACTCTTTCTCATGAGGTGGGGTTAGAGGGCGGTCGATTGTTATGCCATCAATGTCAAGTCTTGGATGAATCCCAGAGTCTGTTGACTAAGCATTGTCCAATCTTTGTTGACCACAATCATCACCCAAACTGATGGTGTTCATGTCATATAGGTCTCGCGCCTGTGTTTTCATTGCCACTTTCCAAGGCATATCCTTACGATCACCAACATAGAAAACCTGCATAGCATTAAAAGCAGGCACAAATGTGTCAGTAGTTTGTAAAAGGCGATTAAAGTTGACCAAGGTGAAGCCAAACTCATCACTTTTAACCCCAAATGTTGTGTCAACCCATTCACAGTAAAATAGGACAACCTTGCGACCATCTTCATACTTTAGTTTTAGGATATCAGTAAGGACACCATAATAGTCCACAGGACCAACTCTTGGATTGCGATCCTTTGCACTAGCATAGCTATTCGTATCTGCAACTACAAATATGCCACTATTTTGATTCTTCTTGCGGATGTCCACTTCTTTGATTCTAAATCGAAATCCATTTACAAGAAAGCTCTTATACCGAGTAGCCCATTCACTAGAACCAATTGACAATGTGACGAGGTCAACATGGACCTCATGATCACCAACCTCATGTTCTTGGGTAATCTAAGATTAAAAAAAAAAAAAACACTCAATGATACATATATAGTCGAATTTTTCTTATTCAACATTAATTTATGTCAAATCCAGATATTATGGTCAAGGTTTACTTATACGTACTCGCTGCTTGAAATACTGAGTGAATGTATTGTCAACATGGGTATCTGTCTCAAACTGAGTTATTCTTTGCCTTCTAAGAGCAGCACAAACACTAGCTCGATGTTCATTGAAACATATATAATGCAGGGAAAATAAAACATGGATAATGACAATGACTAAAATGCACCAACCCAGATATTGTTGTCCAAGAATTTTCAAGTTTATAAACTGAGTGCAGATTGAGTTACCTGACATATGGATCAACCTCATGAAAATTAAACAAAATTGAACAGTGTGCCCGTTCCCACAGAGAATGGTTAAGACATATATCTGTTATGGCACCCTTGTTACTATCTTGTCCATGAAATATTGGAAAACCTTCTCGAACAACGTTCTCACTAACGTATGTGTTTCTTCCAATTTGATTACGTCGAGTATCCACATCTTGTAAGTACATGGAACCAGTGTCGGCTAAGGCCCAAGGCGACCAAGGCACAGGCCTAGGGCCACAAATTTTGAAAGGCCTCACATAGTCTGATAGTCTACTACTCTACTATTGAAAAAAAAAATTTATAATGGAAATTATGGAACTATGGAAGCCTAAAAGCCTCCATCCTTTTCTCTATGAAAAAAAAAAAAAAAATTAGGCCTAATTTAAGCTTACTAGCCTAATAGCCTACATGCCTTATGCCTATAATTAATGTTGCACACGGCACCTCTACAATTAATGTTGATTGAGTGATTGTAGCACTTGCACAGTTGCACGCCTACAATTAAGCATTAGACTCACATTTGTAACTTGTTGTCTATTCCTTATTTCAATTAGACTCTCAAGCTTTCTTCTCTCTCTACATTTGTAACTTGTTGTCTATTCCTTATTCCCATTAGACTCTCAAGCTCTCGTCTCTCTCTCTCTCTCTCTTCTCTTAATCTCTTAATCTCTTCTAGTCTTCTCTATTCTCTTTGTCCCTCTGACTCTCAGTCTCTCAGTCTCTCTCGTCTCTATTCTCTAATAGTCTCAACTCTTAATCTTCAAAGTTCAAACTCAATAGTCAAGACTCATTGCCTCATTGGATAACTGGTAAGTTTTTGCTAATTTTTGATATTTGTCATTCGATTTTTGGTTTTTGGTTGTTCAAAATTGGTGTGTAAATGTGTAATGATATGATTTTTTATACTAATCAAGATTTTTTTCTTCCAAATTGCAGACCCATTTACTTGTTGAAATTGCAGAGTCATTAACTTGTGGAAATTACAGTTGAGCAAGGTTTTATTGTTCTTGTATTTCATTAGTTTTTGTTTGTCACTTGTTTAATTATTAGTATAAATATCAACTATGTCTAGTAGGAAATTTGAATCTAGATATGAAAAACTTAAGAAAAAAAAAATAGAAAAACTAATTCAATCTCAAAAAGGAGCTCTTGATAAGTTTGTTATTAACAATAAAGAACCAAGCCAATACCCAAATCAAGAACCAAGTAAAGAACCAAATCAAGAGCCAATTGAAAAACCAAACCAAGAACCAAGTCAAGAACCACACCAAGAACCAAGCCAACAACTAGGTCAAGAACCAAATGAAGATGTAACAAATATTTATGATCCTTGCCAATGGAAAAACATCAATACAAACATAAGAAATTTATTAGCGGAAAGAGGTCCCATTAAAGACTTTGAATTCAATTTTCCTAACAATGAAAACTCTAGACATTTCTCTACAAGACATTACAATCGAAAATTACCAAATGAAGAAAAACGTGAAAGATCATGGCTAGTTTATTCAAAAGAGTTGGATAGAGTATATTGTTTTTGTTGTAAGCTATTTAATTCAAAGACTAGTAGAAGTCAATTGTAGGGGTGGGTATTTACTACCGAAATACCGAAACCAAACCCGTACCATACCGTACTGTGTCAATGTTATACCGAAAAATAATACCGATTATATACCGTACCGATACCGTACCGTACCGAGTCTAAATCGGTATGGTATAGGTATGAAACTTTCAATACCGTGAAATACCGTACCGTACCGATATATTTTTAATTTAATTATTTAATATATATTTCATTATCATGCTTTCTATACTTGGGTCTGAGTTGCTCTTGTGTTTTACAGTTTTACTCTTCCTTTTGTCATTGTTGTAGTTTCTTTGGCATTGATATATATATATATATATATAGAATGGTGTATGATTTATGATCAGTTGCTTTCTTTTCTAATTCTGTGTTTACACTGGTTGATGATGAATTGGGTTAGAATTATATATGTGCTTAATTAGTCGTTTGATGGTTAATTAAGGATCAATACCATCGGTCATAGTTCACAACAGAAATGAAAGGAACGTACAAGTTGGGTTTTGTTTTATCTTTTGGTTGGGAAAAAGTATTTCTTTTTGGTTGTTAAATATTGGTTTTTTGACAAAAAAAAAAGTTTAAAATGTTGGTATATACCGAAACCATACCGAACCATACCGAATTCATAGAACACTGGTATGGTATGGTACTAGTTTTAAAAATGTCCATACCGTACCGATACCGTACCGAATAAAAATTTCGATATGGTATCGATATGGGGCTCATACCGTACCATACCGTACCGTGCCTACCCCTAGTCAATTGGCTAATGAAGGATGTAAAGATTGGAAAAATCTTAGTGAAAAGCTAAGAAGTCATGAAGCAAGTATTGAACATGTGACTAATATGGGTAGTTGGATTGATTTAGAGTTAAGATTGGAAAAAAATAAAACAATTGATAAAAAATTACAAGAACACATTAACAAAGAGAAAGAGCATTGGAAAAAAGTATTATTAAGAAATCTTGCTAAAAACAGTTTGGCATTTCGTGGAAAAAATGAGAAGATATATCAAGAAAATAATGGAATTTTTTTAAGCTTTATCGAAACAATTGCATAATTTGATCCAACAATGGAAGAACATCTTGAACGTATAAAAATTGGTGATGTTCATAATCATTATCTTGGTCATAACATACAAAATGAATTGATAAACATGTTAGCATGTGCAATTAAAATTGAAACTCTTTAAAAAGTTAAAGAGGCAAAATATTTTCAGTTATACTTGATTGCACACCAGATATAAGTCATCATGAACAAATGTCTCTTATATTACGTTGTGTGGATCTTTCAAAAAGTCCAATAACTATAGAAGAATTCTTTTTAGGATTTTTAAAAGTAGATGATACATGAGGAAAAGGACTTTTTGATGAACTTATAAGTGAAATAACAAATCTTGAACTTAATATTAATGACATAAGATGACAAGGATATGATAATGGATCTAACATGAAAGGGAAAAATCGAGTACAAAAAAGATTGTTAGAAATAAATCCAAGAGAATTTTACACTCCATGTGGTTGTCATAGTCTTAATCTTGTACTTTGTGACATAGCCAATTCTTGTTCTAAAGCTAAAACATTTTTTGGAGTGTTACAACGTGTATATAAATTATTTTCTTCTTCATTTAAGCGGTGGAAATTTTTTGAAGATTATGTAACTAGTTTAATTGTTAAAGCATTGTCACAAATACGTTGGGAAAGTCGTATAGCAAGTGTCAAAGCAATAAGATATCAAGCTCCACAAATTAGATATGCTTTACTCCAAGTAGCAAAGCTTAGTGACTTAGATCCTATATCAAAAAGTGAAGCTGAAACATTATCAACATATGAGATTGAAAACTTTGAATTTTTATTGGGCATGATTATTTGGTATGACATATTATTTGCTATTAACTCTGTTAGTAAAAACTTGCAATCCAAAGATATGCATATTGATGTTGCCATACACCAATTAAAAGGTTTGATTTCTTTCTTTGAAAAGTATAGGAAAATGGATTTGAATCTGCTTTGATTTTAGCTAAAGAGATTGCACTTGAAATAGAAATAGATCCTATTTTTCGTAAAAATACGTAAGGTTTATAGAAATAAAACAATTTGATGAGAATGTGAATGATGAAACAACTGAATCAGCTGAGGAGTCTTTTAGAGTTAAGTATTTTTTAAGCACAAGTTTAGGTAAGGGGATCTGGAGAACCTTTGACTGCAAATTTGATTTTATTAAATCTCTGTTAAAAATACGACATGTGTGCTAATACATGACTTATATGAATTATCATAATTACTTGAGTATAATATTAATTAATTATTTATTATATATAATTATGTGCATTTATTTGAACGTGATCGAAATATGATTCATTGAGAATAGAGGTTACGGTGGCGAGTAAGGATTGGGATTTAAATTTGTTATTTAAGGCTTTTGCGTAGTTGAGTCTAATTGTTGTAAGGACTAGCATCGAGGAAGTCCATGTGCACAATGGCTATGCCGACTGGCGACCAACCGTTACAACAAAATGACTAGCAAAAGGGGAAAATGAGTTAAAAATAAAGAAGTGCAGCATAATATTCATGCATCAATAATATTATTACCTTATATATATATATATATATACAAAAAATGCTCTAGAGCTAACTAGTTAGTAAGATAATACAATACTAACCACTATTTTGGGCCCACTACACAATATGTTCTCATAATTCAAACAATTCATATTTTAGGTCTCCATTCAAAGATTAACCTTGCAAAAAATCAACCAAATCTGAAATCATTTAGCCATTCGATTATCATTACAATCATTTCATTTTTTATTGAAAAACTTGTGTTTGTCCATTTACATGAGCACAATTAGCTTACTAATAGTTGGCTAAACGATTTCCGATTTTGTTACTTTTTTCTAAAGATAATCTTTGAATGAGAGCCTAAAAAATAAACGGTCAAGATCATGAAATTACATTGTGTAGTGGGTTTTAAATGATAGTTAGCATCATATATATATAAATATATATATTATCTGCTCCATGTTGTATGTTTTCACTGAACTTCAGTATAATTAATTTGGTATGATATGGTTTAATGTCCATACTGAGTCGTTGGTTAGAACTCACCCCCTCATAGACTTTGCAAGTACTATGACGAGAGATAGTATGGAGCGAACCAGGAGTAGTTATGATGATTAGGCATGAACCGAGTCGAAGTAGCATTTATTTATTTTTTAAACTGTGAGTGTTGTAAACTACAGAAGTACAACTTATTTTTTTAAATTAAACTTGACTCAGGTTTTGTTATATAATGAAATTAAGAAGTTTATTTCTATTTATTTATTTTCCTTAGTCACATTCTGGTTATATGGGTTAATCCTATAATTAGAGTGTGATTTAATTCACTCCTTAATCTGAGATTTCTTCTTAATCCTAGTGAAATAGCATAAAATGGTTTATCCACATCACCATAATCAAGCTATGTCAGTAATTCACGGAGAAACTAATGAAGATGTTGACGGTATATAACATTGCAATATAAAGCAAACGATGTGTATGAAATTGAAAATTTAATTCTCATCAAATTGAAAAAGCTATATAATTCGTGCAGGCAAAATGTAATTGAGGCTTGTAATAATTATCCCGGAAAATTCATAATTAGTTGGTTTTGTTGCTGAAGAGTGAAGAGGTTTCTCAGCAAGATAAACCAAAACACGTGGCAACAACCCATTTGTGAGAACATTTCTGTTGATAAGGAAATGGATGAGGGTGGTGTTGTTCACTTGTTCCAATTAGCAGCACATTCTCTCCTACACATAAGGCAGTGCATGTGAGATCGAGAATTGAGAGGCAAAAATAAAAAGGAAAGCACAACCAAAAAAGATAAACCACATTGCAGAGATGGCATCCATGACCACCATGACAGCCTCATTCCTGACCTCAACCATAACCAAACCTTCAACTTCATCAACAACAAGCAGCCGCCGGAACCTCATAGTGGCCAAGGCCTCAAGAGCCCCAGAAGGAGAAAAGGGCAGTTTGGAAATGAACAAGAGCAGCAAGGAAGAGAGTAGCAGTGGGAGGAGGGATCTGATGTTTGCTGCTGCAGCTGTGGCTGCATGCTCCCTAGCCAAGGCTGCCTTGGCTGATGAGCCTAAGCGTGGGACTCCAGAAGCCAAGGCCAAGTATGCTCCTGTTTGTGTCACAATGCCTACTGCTCGTATCTGCCGCAACTGAGAGACCTCAGAGATCACTATATATCATTGATTCACTCAATGTTCATTGGTGGTTGTAATATAATTGTAGAAGCTGTGTCTAGGCTCTTAATTTGTATCTTTTTCTTGGGACAATCTTATTAATCTGCTTTCTTCCTCTTCTCTTCTATAAATTCTTGACCAATTCATATGAGATTATATTTTATTTTGCTTAATTATGTTGCTATAAACCATATAAGATATTGTCCCTTGGTTTGAAATCACTATTTTAGTCCAGTAAACACCAAATTCAGGAGCTTAATTTCTTGAATTCCCTCAACTAAAGCCACATGGTTATTAGTGTTTATGGAATGACCATGGCTCTAGCAATGTGCCAGAGCTTCCTAGCCACCTTAAATGGTTTCTGAAATCCGCCCAAGATTCCCACTCCACTTCCCTCATAAACTTTTACTATGTAGAAAACTTCTGGCCAAGAAAGATCAAATCCAGGTGACATTCTGACTAATAATCAAGTTTCACTAAGGTCAAATTACGTTTTTTGTTCATGTAGTTCGGGTCATCTTTCGCTAAGGTTCTTATAAGTTTAATTGTATTAATTTGTACCTATAATTTTCTAACAGTTGCAACTTGAAGACATTGTTAACTCCGTTACATGCTATTTTCATCGAACAAACTGACGAAATTATAGATGTGTTCTCGAATTGTAACCGATCGAAAACTACATAGACAAAATTAGCACAACTGAAATTACATAAAGCTTTGTGGAAGTGGAACTTATCTCAATTTACAATGGCCAAATTTGGGTTTATACGAATTGAAACTGCTAGTCTGGTCAAAGAATAATGATGGAGAATTCCTCACTTGTTTGGATCGAGCGGTAAGTTGCAGGTCTGCCAAAGCTCCTGTTGGAAGCACGAAAGCTGTCCGGCAAGAAATCACTACAATCTAAGAAGCGAGGAAACATAGTTAAAGTTTGTATCAGGTGATTTATCTACCTATTTAACTTAATTAAAACCAGTCATTAATCGGACCCCAATTTTTTGTTTATGTGATTACTCATAGACTAATCAAACAAACAGAACTCTGACGACACAGTGGCAAAAATCTGAAGACACAGATTGACACTTGTAAATTAAAAATAGCTTTTATAATTAATACAAATCAAACACACCAAAGAATCCAGTGACAACCTATACACTCAGAGAACCCATTACAGTAGGCATCCCAGTGTTATCCACAATTATATTGGTGTATGATTTGCTAAACAGTTTCATATAACATATATCAATATCAAGCATATAAATTCAATGTAGATTTGTGTTTAAAAGTTGAATGAGTCAGTAAACATAACAACACAAAACGGAGACGTAGGCATACAAGATGTTCACCCAGAAAAACCATAAAGGGTAAAAACTGGGGGTCTTTTTTAGCTGACCGGGCAATCCACTATAGAGGAGGTTCAATACAAAGGGAGCATACAGCACACAAACTCAATCACTAAGTCCTAAACTAAGTGGCAGCTTCTTACCCCATTGTACAACTTTCAAAAACAAGACAATCAGTCATTCATGAAAAAGACAGCTCAAACTTCAAGCTCATCAACCCATGACACCGATTCATACCAAGCACAACAGATTCTTCAATATATGAACATGATATGAAAATTTGGATTTTTTAAAAATCAGCATTCTCATGCAAAATACATGCAAAGGTTAATGGAGAATCCTTAATCTAAAATCTAAATGATAGTGTTTATAAATATGTGAAAATGATTTAGTACACACTCAAAGCCATTCAGATTTTAGAAGAAAAAAAACAAGTTAAGAAAATCATTTAATTTTTGAAAATCAAAAGCATTTTCTTATTTGAAAGGATGAGCACATACCAACAAAAACCAAGCCCACTCATGCAGCAAGCATGCCCATCTAAAAATTGACGTCTCCCTCAAAAACTCAGCCAAAGGACGCCCAAAATACCCACGACGCACACACCTTTTCGGCTCGTGCCACGTGGAAGAATAGCAGTGGCTGTCCACAAGAGACAAATGAAGGCATATTTTTTTTGTCCTACAGAGGTATCCTAGTACAGCTGAGGATAAGAATGTGGAGCTATAAAATCAATTATTTCTTTATTTTGCAAAATTCAGAAATGAGAAAGAAGATGAATAGTGCTGAGGTGTGTGTGAGTGCGTTAAATGATAAAGCACATGACCTGATGAGATTAAGTCATGAAAGGAACCAGTTCATGTGCTGTGCACATGCATATTTAGAAAACAGGAAATGGGCTTTAATAAACAAATTACGAAATGACCCACTGAAGTGACACAATATTTAAGTGTTAAAACTGTACGTAAAGAAAATAGTGCTTATATTTAAGTCTCATACCTTAGGGTCTTTTCCTTTCAACTTCAAACTTAATTTCTTCAACACAAGTGTTCTTGATCTTTAATTCTAGCCTAGAGCTTGTGAGGGAATAATTAAGAAATAAATAATAATTTTGACAAGAAAGAGCCAATTTCAAATCCTAGAAACTAACACATAGAAACCTCATTCATCCAGCATCTATAGCTCCACCAAATATATATTTTTGGGCTTCAGAGTCCGTTGGAATTGTTGACAGTCTAAATACCCAAAAACGGGCATTTTTATTAAACAAATAATAAATAAGGAACACAATTTTAACCCGCAAATAGGATACAAAATGCAAGCTAGTTATACAAACTCAGGGTTCAAGAAAATGCAAAACGAGCAAAATTTGATACAAAATAACCACTAAATCCAGTATCCTATTTGTTCCTGCTGTTACCGAATAGTAACAGCTTGGAGAGAGAATCGGAGATGTTGTTCCTCATTCACCTTGGCCACTTTGCCCGGCAGCAACAAGATTGCAAAACATTTTTCATGGCAAACTCATTCGCTTTTCCCATTTTGCTGGGAAGCAACAAAATTGCGGATGACTTCCATGGCTAACTGATGAGCATTCTTGTTTTGCAGCCTTGCAAGTTCATCCACGGCATCGTACGTCTCCTTATCAGCAAAAAGCTTCAGGTTGTAACGGGTTGGTGCCAACTCTGGACCATCCCATTTGTCTACCAACTCTTGAAGTTTCTCAAATCCCTGACAAAATATACAAATTAAAGCGAACAATACCTGTCAGCCACCATTGCAACTGACAAATGTTCTCAATATACTATGGCAAGGCCCAAAATTTGAGATACAACAAAATTCTTCCTCGAAAGGCCCAAATAAAATATTAAATAGTATAATATAACTTGTTTCACCACGTACCAAGCGGTTTGTGAAGTCGCCGAATGACTCTTTGGATTGTCGTTTACGTTTCCAATGATAAAACAAAGGTTCCAAAACTTTTTCAAGGTCATGAATCTTAACCTTATTCATGAAGCTTCTTGCTATTGAGGTTTGATTGGGTTTTCCTCCAAGCCAGATCTATTTGAACACAAAAAGTAAACAAATAAAAGCTCAGCTGCTTTCATGTCATAATAATCTACATTTGAGCATGAAATAAAAAAGTGGGATGCGCCAGCATTTGAAATACCTGATAGCTGTTGGGACCATCACCAACTAATCCAAGTTCAGCCATGTATGGTCTGGCACAACCATTAGGGCAGCCAGTCACCCTTATAACCACAGATTCATTGTACTTTAAACCAACCTGAAATTCAAAAGCTATACTCATTACATGTATTCCAATGCCTTACCCACACACGATCCTGATTTTCCACCTTATATTAGTACTCTGCTGAATAAGCTTGTTATTAAGGTAATACCTTCTCAAATACTGCTCGAACCCGCTTAAGAATGTCAGGTATACCCCGTTCAGCTTCAGTTATTGCCAGTGGGCATAGTGGGAAGGCTGGGCATGCCATCGCAGTCAGGTTGAGGGGGTCTACATACCTAGGATGCTGCCACAATCAGATCTGGTCAATATTATGCTCAATTATAAAAATCCATAACCTAGAGATGGTCCAAACAGTTAATTAATAACAAAAAAAGGGAAAATGATTAAACGGATAATTGTTTGCATAAGCCCTGATCACTGTCTGCACTTAAAAAATTCAAACAGTAAAAGTTGGTCTCAGATGAGGATCAAGAAGAGGAAGAATAAAAAAAGTAAAATTCCTTGAGATCATATGGAGCCTACGTCTAGAGAACCCCATTTAAAGAGAGGAGGAGGTTTAACAATTGAAAATCTTGCTTCCATTTTTCTCCGTGGTATCCATGGCAATGAAGTGGACTTAGTAATTATCATGATTCGTCAATATTAGCCTGTTAACTCATGGTCCACTATATCATTGGGATGTCAGGACTCAGTTTACGACCTTATATTGTAAAACTTCACTTTTAAAATACAATAATTAAGAGGGATTTCCAAACTGATCATAATTTCATAGGAGAACCCAGACTTGCTTTACATGTCTCCCCATTAATATATGTTTTGGCAGAAAAGTGAAAATATTTCCTGAAGGCCCCTAGGTGAGATAATTAGTTTATCATTATGCTTGTGGAAAAGTGGCATGTATATTAAATTAGATACAGGAAAAAATTAATATATATACCCACATTTTGTTCCTTTTCCCCGGGAGATTATATTTTACATCAAAAGTGACTTTCACAAAGAAACAAAGCTGAGTATGGTAATAGCAGTAATAACCAGGATATAAGGAACGACTCATAAAAGTGATAAAAGGTTGTAAGTCCTGGTGACATAATTCTGAAATGCCAGTATTGCCTGCAATTATTAATGCTATTTTACAACAGGGTCTAGAAGAAGAAGCATCACCATCTAATGTTAAATAATTAATTGCTATCCATTTTCTAGATAGACAGCACAGCAGGTGAATAAGATATTCCTATCTACTGAGTTGCAAAGGTTCACTTGGCAGTAAAAAATATTTCACAGAATAGAAAGGTAATAGCTAGTACCCACAAGATCGTATCAATGTCTGATGAAGAGGGAGTAAAAAAAACTTACCAGCAGACCGGCCTGTGCAAGAATTGTGGTGATGGGACGTTTCCATGCACTACGAATATCACACAATATGATGTTCTGGTTAGGTGTGAGCCTTATACTCAAATTATACTTTGATATAACCTCTCTTAATGCCTTCTTCATTTTTCCCCCAATACGACCATTATCGACATGAAGCCCACAATATAAACTGCCATCACCCTACCCAAAAAAAGAAACAGAAAAAGTTTAATAGACAGGAAATTAAGCTGGGGAGAAAAGATGGAAATGGAGCCAAGACTAGGCATCAATGTAGGCAGTATGATCAAAAGTTACAAGTTGGTTAGGCCATATATAAAACTGTGAAGACATTGCAAAGTTAAAATCTTGAGACATCAAATATCGTATGTCTAAATCAACACAACAAACCTGCTCGTTCCACCCCAAGTGACTTTTAAATTCCCACTCTGGCAACTTGCGGAAAGGCTCAAATTTCCTTCCATAATATTGTTCAACTACACTTCTAAACTTTTCAATCCCCCAAGAGCTGATCAAATATTTCATTCTACTATACTTGCGGTCATCTCTTCTCCCATTTTCACGTTGTGTAACAACAATAGCCTTGATTGCATATAGGATATCCTCTTTGGGGACATAGCCCAATGGTTCGGCCAGACGGGGGAAAGTGGTTTCCAACCTATGTGTTCTTCCCATACCACCACCAACCTGCAATGGAAATTAAAGGAAATCACATTTGTGGAGAAAATGAATTCAAAACATAAATGTTAGAACATATCTTCATCTTACATATAGGTTGAACCCTTGAGGCTCCCCCTCATCATCAGTAACAACCACAACACCGATATCATTTGTGAGAATATCCACCGAGTTGTCAGTTGGTACAGTAACTGCAATTTTAAACTTCCTGGGCAGGAACTGAGTTCCATAAATGGGCTCGGCTGAATCAGGGAAGTTTGTTCCATGAGAATTATCATTGCGGGCCTTTGTTACTTCGGGAGGTTCTGCGGTCAGGAATTTCTCTCCATCTACCCATACATCATAGTAAAAACCAGACTGAGGAGTCAGCAGTGCTGCAATGTTCTCCGCAGTCTGCTGTGCAAAAAGGTAATCTTTTCTTACTAGTGGAGCAGGAGGAGCAAGAACATTCCTATTAAGATCACCACAGGCGCCAAGCGTTGAACCCATGCTTCTAATGATGCTGCTCATTACAGTCTTAAGGTCCTTCTTCAGAACACCATGGAGCTGAAAAGTTTGTCTTGTGGTCAATCGAAGGGTACCAATTCCAAACTGATCGGCGAGATCATCCATGGTCAAGTATAGTTGGTTTGACACTTTCCCACAAGGGTTTTTGGTGCGGAGCATAAATGAGTAAGACCTTCCACCACGTTCATCTCGGTTGTACTGTTGATAGCTCCCATGGAACTTAATAAGTTGTGTAGCAGCCTCATTTATATTTGGGGCATCTGTCAAAATCTCTTCATTAAGAGGGTATCTTATGAAATTGCTGTGTTCTTTGATTATTTCAACCTTACTCCGCTTCGTCTCAGTTGCAGTCTCCGGCTTCGCAGGCTGCAAAATGAGCATACAGAATCTTTGAAAACTAGGACTTTTCCTACCAAGAACTAACAACAAACAATCTAACTAACATTCAGCATTTTCTGATGAATGAGTTACATAGGAGCCTTACTTTTTCTATTTAATATGTTCTCTAATCAAATGATAAAACTCAACGAAGCACAGTAGCCATTTTATGATGATTTGAGGTTTCGTGTCAAACTTGGAAGCACAGGATGCAAAAAAAAGAGTGTTAAGATTTTATGATCTAATTCATTTGAAGAGACAAATAATCTTGTCACAAAGAATATGCAGGCATGAACACGGTAGGCACAAAATTGGATACCTTTTCTTCTGGAGCACATAACAAAAAGATTTCTGAAAAATCAGGCATAACATTACAAACATAATAAACCAAAAATGATTTAATTCTTCCAATTTAATTAAATAAGTTCTATCGACCCTTGCTTGGAAACTGAGAAAAGAAAAGAAATTTCTAAAACTTTTAGTCACCCATAATTGGAAAAGTAGAGAAAGCAACTTTTTGACAGTGACAGTGCTAAAAATTTACAAAAAACAGCTTGAGAGAACGCAGCCTAAACTCGTTTACTACAGCCACATTTTCCTTCACCAGAATCCAAACAGAAACTGATAGAAATACAGAAACGAAAGCCGATCACCAAAACAACTAAAACAAAATGCTTAAGTTTGAGCACATATTTGTCACAATCTCTCACAAAAACACTTGAAGTTGGTTAATTTATCATATTCCTTTGATTTTTTTTTTTCGTGCAGTTTCTCAGCATCCAAACATTGCATTAACCCTAAACCCTAAAAACAAAACAGAATTGGATGTCGAAAACGCACCGTAGAGACGGCTCGAATGAGCGCATGGCTCGGAGACGAAACCGAGAAGAGATGCGCGTGTCTTCGGCTGAGTGCAAGCGAGTTCGCTGACCTCAGCCCCTGGTAGCTCCCAATCTGAACCTTCGGCTCCCCCAGCACCGCCGTGTTCGCAGCTCCAAACGGCGTCGTCGTCGTCATACCAATCAAAACGACGGCGTTCTCAGAGTAAGAGAATGAGAGAGAGAGAGAGAGAGAGAGAGAGAGAGAGAGAGAGAGAGAGAGAGAGGTGAGTGCGAGGCAGAGAGAGAGAGAGAGTGGTGAGTGCGAGGCAGAGAGAGAGAAACAACAGGAGTTGCGTTGTAGGGATTGAGTGGTGAAGAGCAGGTGGAAGTGGAACCAAAAAAGAAAGGCAGAGAAGAAAAAGGGAAATCGGCTTTTTATTTTTTATTATATTACTTTAAGTCTTTAATTCATAAATTTTAATTATTTTTTTTATTTTATGTTTTTTGGATTGTTGTCGTACAGGGGGTGACGTGCAGAGTCACGTGCCTACCACGGGAACGTTTCTGTTTAAAAGACTGTGAACAGCACTCACGTGCTTCATACGGACGAGTGCGGCGCGTGGAGTTAATCTGACAGATGCGAAACCAAAGTTGGATTCCTGGTGGGTTGGTACATCGAACCTGGACTGGATTCTGGGTTACATTTTTAACCGCGGTCAAATTGGACTGCGGTTACTTTATAAAAAATAATAGTAAAATAGTGGTTTGTAGCAGCCCTACTTGTGAAGAGCTAGGCTCTGATGAGTCCCTATTTGGTCAATGCCTGACAGAACACAATACCAAGTGTAAGACAAACTCTAGCAACAAGAACCATACAAAAACCATAAAAACTCTAAAAGGTTAAATTAGTTATTAAAAGAAAAAAGAAAAAAAAAAAATTTTACAAGCTTTTATTGGATGATGCATTTCAAATTACATATAAGCCAACATCTTGGATTTATCATTTGGATAATAATTTGGAAAATTTAATTAAATGACAGTTTTTTCATACAACTTAAACTATTTTGACCCATCTTGGCCAAAAAAAAACTATTTTGACCCATTTTTAAAAAATTTAGGTTCCGTTTGGAATCCTATTTAAAAACTGTTTTTTGTATTTAAAAACACAAAATTGTATTTAAATTTTAAAAATGTGTTCGGTAAACTATTTTTTAAAAAGAATATCTGAAAAAAATTCAAAAACAACCCCTTTTCTAAAAATGATTAAGAATAATGCTATACTTACCACATTCTTGTACCACATTTTTATACCATCTCACGTGTCATTACTTTATTGGACAGAGTTTTTCTTTTTCTTTTTGGGTTTTTTATTTTATTTTTTAGTATCTAATGTATGAATGTCATGTAAGTTGCCACATAAGGTGGTATGAAATTATGGTATAAAAATGTGGTATATCTAGCACTACTGAAATGATTAAATATCGTTTTTCAAATTTTTTTCTTTTCTATGTCTGCTTCGCCACAAACTCTGTTTCATCTTCCTCTGTGTAGTTGGCCAAAAAACACAGCAAAATCCCACACTTCCATAGACAGAGACAAAGAGAGAAAGAAAAAGTAGAGAGAGAGAGAGAGAGGAAGTTTCAGATCTAGAAGCAAGCAAAATTATTTTCTGTTTAGCTGCCGAGAAAGCCATAGACAACTTGCCAGTTACCACCCTTGGATATTTGAGAAGAAATCATCGTTCTGCTTTGATGAGAATTGTTCATCACCCTGTTTATAAAAATCGTTCTGCTCTGTGCTTAGTTGAGTGGATAATATGAATTAGGAATTTACTTGCTATTTCATACCAAACAGATATTTAAATTATAAAAATTGTTCCTCAAAAATCATATTTTCAAAATGAATCATAGTTTTTTAAAATATTTTTTGAATTAGATACCAAACGTGTTAAATTCCTAGTTTATATGGGTTTTCTTGTAATTATAGGAATAGATGTATTTGCTATTTAGACCCTCACTTGTACAGGTATAAATACCTTTTTTATGTGATTAATGAAATAAGCTGAAATTATTAAACCCTAAACACATTGTTTGACATGGTATCAGAGCCACCCAAACTCCTATTCGTCAGACTTAGGTTTTTGGTGGTGTGTTAGGGTTGATCTTGATTTGTTTTTATTGTTCCTTGCGTGAGAATCTCTGTGTAAATCCTTGTTGCTGTGTGCATGGGATTATTTTTTGCTCTTGCGTGACTTATTCCGCTGACTTATTCCGCTGCTCTTGAGTGTACTGGCGTGTTGTGGATCTGTTCAAACAGAGAAGCATCAGAGACGCCTCCATCCTTTATCTCTCTTCACCGGAAACTCATCTCTGCTCGTGCCCGCCTGTGCGCCGACGACCAGTCACTGTGACGATGATCACCTCCTCCAGTGACGCCGACTCCTTCCGGTGACGCGACACCGCCCGACGCCGATTTCTCCAGTGACGACGCCTGTGCGCCAATCCCTTCCAGAGACGACGCCGAGTCCTCCAGTGACGCAACGCCGCTCGCTCGCCTGTGCGCCGACCTCCCTTTCTATGCGCGCCGACCCTGTGCGCGTCGACCAGTCGCCGTGACGCTGACCAATCTTTTCCAGTGACGCCAACCACTCTGCTCGCTGGTGCGCCGGTTACTCACCGTGACGCTGCTCACTGTGACGACGCCGCTCGCTGTCTGTGCGCGCCGCTGTGACGTCGTTAGCTTGCTGGTCTGTGCTCGCCGCCTTGCCGCCTCTGATTGCAGTGACAGTTGATAACTTGCTGCCACTTAGTCTGCTCTGTTTGTTACTGTACCCGTGACTCATTGCTTGGTTGCTCGCTGTTTTTTGGTATCATGGCCGACTCTTCCAAGACTGATGGCAAGAAGGCTGAATTGAGTGCACCTCCTACACTTCCTCCGGTTACTTTTAATGACTCAGTAATCACACCAGAAAAGCTTGATGGCACGAACTATGGTGAGTGGGCTTTAAATGCACAGAATAAGATCCGAGGCCGGAAGCGCTGGGGTTTAGTTTTAGGTTCACATCCTATGCCTACGGATCATGATTCACCTGAATTTGAGGCCTGGGAAGATGAAAATTGCATGGTTAAGTCTTGGCTCTTGGATGCAATGACCAAGGATGTGCGATCATTGTTCATTCGTATGGCGACAGCCAAGGAGATATGGGACGCTCTCAAGAGGCAGTATTCCGTGAGTCAGGATGGTTCCAAGGCTTATTCTCTCCATTGTCAGGTTATTTCCACTCGTCAAAATGGTCGAACTATTATTGAATATTATGGTATATTGCAAAAACTTTGGCAGGAGGTGGATGCAATTCAACCTTGTCCTATGGAATGTTCGAGAGATATTGGGTTGTATAATGATATTGTTAGTGCTAATCGGCTATATGTTTTTCTGGCTGGACTTGATTCGCATTTGGATAGTGTTAGAGGAAGGATTCTTGCTACCTCTCATCTGCCTGACCTTCGTACTGCTTATGCTACAATGTGTGCTGAAGCTAATCGCCAGGATGTCATGCTTGGTGGTCCTAATAATACTAGTATGGCCATGGTGGCCAAACCCTCAAGTGGTAACCGGTTCGGGACTAGAAAGAATGAGACTCGGAAATGTACTCATTGTAATGGTACCAACCATGTGGTAGAGAAGTGTTTTCAACTTCATGGGTATCCGGAATGGCATCCGAAAGGCATGAAGGCATCTCCAGGGGACTCTCCTTTTAAGGCTACCCAACCGGCTCCTAAGGGAAATTTGGTCAATACTTCTATTTTTGCTGCTAAGTCAGGTATATCTTATTGTGCTTTGCGTACTCCTGCTAATTCTTGTACAAATACATGGATAATTAACACAGGTGCCACCGATCATATGACTTGTGATAGATATGCATTCCAATCCTTGTCATCTAGTAGTCCTAAACCATTCATTACTAATGCCAATGGTGTGTCTTCTCCAGTCCTTGGCATTGGAACTGTGTCTGTTTTGTCTCTTACCTTGTTTAATACCTTGTTTGTTCCGTCCTTAAACTGCAATTTATTGTCTGTTAGTCAACTAACTGCATCTCGTGGTTGTGTTGTTGTTTTCTTTCCTACTCACTGTATTTTTCAGGATATTCATACCAAGGAGAGGATTGGCAGTGGTAGGAGAGATGGGGACTTGTACTATCTGGATGGTGATACTTTGGGTCTGGATGGTGTAAGTCAGGCTCATCATGTTAGTGGTGCTCAGTTAGTTGCGAATAAGAAGAAGATCTGGCTCTGGCATCAGCGATTGGGTCATCCTTCGTTTAGTTATCTAAGGCGGTTATTTCCCTCATTGTTTCGTGGTTGTAATTTCCAGGATTTCCAATGTGAAACTTGTGTGTTGGCTAAGAGTCACCGAATAGTGTTTTCTTCTAATGATAATAAATGTGGAATTCCTTTTGGTTTGGTTCACTCTGATGTTTGGGGACCTGCCCCTCTTTCTACTTGTAATGGCGTTCGATGGTTTGTCACGTTCATAGATGATTGCACGCGTATGACCTGGATTTATTTTCTTCATAATAAAAGTGATGTATGTGCAGTATTCCAATTGTTCCATAAGATGGTGAAAACTCAGTTCAATCATTCGATTCGTATTCTCCGCTCGGATAATGGCGGCGAATATGTTAACAAAGAATTGACAGATTACTTTGGTTTACATGGCATTATCCATCAGACATCTTGTTCTTATTCTCCCCAACAGAATGGGGTGGCTGAACGGAAGAATAGACACTTACTAGAGGTTGCTCAATCATTGTTGATTGGCGGTCGGGTACCGACCTTCTTATGGGGCGATGCCCTTAGCTCAGCCGTGTACTTAATTAACCGCACTCCATCTAGTGTTCTCGATTTTGGACGCCCATTGGATGTCCTTGCTGATTCTTGTGAGCTTCCGTCTATTTTGCATTTGGAACCTCGAGTGTTTGGCTGCGTTGTGTATGTCCATTTACATGGGCATCAACGTACCAAATTGGAGCCCCGAGCTTTGAAATGTGTATTTGTTGGCTATGGTCGTGCTACTAAAGGATACAAGTGCTATCATCCTCCGTCTCATCGGTTCCATGTCTCTATGGATGTTACATTTCATGAGGAACAATTTTTTTATGAGTGTTCCGCACCTTCCCTTCAGGGGGAGAACGTTGGTGAAGGGTCAAATGCCATAGATATGGAGTTTTTCAATGGTTTCAGGTTACAGGACAAAAAGGACGAGCAATGTAGTATCGAGCGCTCAGTGGGTACGGTGGGTGAAATACCTCATCTGGTAGATCAATCTTGCTTACCTACAGACTCGGCGGTGCAGTGTGACAGTGATCTTTTTGACTCTTCAGTGTTTGGAGGTTTGTTTGATGATAGTACAACTCTCAGTCCTCATACTTCACCACTGATACAATCTTCTCCAGAGGCGTCTCATGAGGTACATCCTATTTCCCCTTCTTTTTCTGATGATTTGAGTATCCAATCTGAGTCTGAGCCTGACACCTCTAGGTATAAGCTTCCACATAGGTCAACCCGAGGTATTCCACCTACATCTTATGAACCAGATCCTAACGCCAAAGCTAAATACTCTATAAATAGTCATGTGTCTTCGCATAGGCTATCCGAGTCATATAAGTCATTTGTGCATCAATTATCTTCTGTATCTGTCCCAAGAAATTTGCAGGATGCTTTAGCAGATTCAAGATAGACTAAGGCAATGGCAGAAGAAATGGAGGCATTGGTGAAAAATAGGACTTGGGAGTTGGTTCAGTTACCTAAAGGGAAGAAACATGTGGGATGCAGATGGGTCTATGCGGTTAAACATAGAGCTGATGGTTCCATAGAGAGGTATAAAGCTCGGTTGGTTGCCAAGGGGTACACTCAGTCTTATGGAGTTGACTATCAGGAGACATTTGCTCCAGTAGCAAAGTTGAATACTGTGAGGGTGTTGTTGTCTCTAGCTGCTAATCTGGAGTGGCCTCTTCTTCAGTTTGATGTCAAGAATGCATTCTTGCATGGCGATCTTGAAGAAGAGGTCTATATGGATCCTCCTCTTGGAATTCCTGAACTGGAACAGTCTGGTATGGTGTGCAGACTAAGAAAGGCATTGTATGGCCTAAACAATCACCTAGAGCCTGGTTTGGACGGTTCTCCAAGTCTATGAAAGCTGCAGGCTACAAACAAAGTAATTCAGACCATACACTATTCATTAAACGAAGAGGTAACAAGCGTACTATACTCATTATATATGTGGATGATATGGTTTTGAAAGGAGATGATCAGGAGGAGATGGCCTTGCTACAAACTTACCTGGCTTCTGAGTTTGAGATGAAAGAATTAGGTAACCTGAAGTATTTCCTTGGGATTGAAGTAGCGAGATCTTCAAATGGGATTTTTTTTGTCCCAGAGAAAGTATGTTCTTGATCTCTTGACAGAAACAGGTATGCTTGCTTGTAAGCCTGCTGCAACTCCTATTGAGCAGAACCATAAGTTGTTTGAAAGCTACAATTCTGCTCCGACTGACAGAGGAAGATATCAAAGACTTGTGGGGAGATTAATTTATCTAGCTCACACTCGACCGGACATTGCCTATGCTGTTAATGTGGTGAGTCAGTTCATGCATGACCCACGGAAATTACATATGGATGGAGTTGAACGTATCTTGAGGTATCTGAAATCCACACCAGGTAAAGGGTTGTTATTTAGTAAACATGACCATTTGGATGTTATTGGATTTACAGATGCTGATTGGGCGGGATCAGCAGATGATAGAAGGTCTACAGCTGGGTATTTCACCTTTGTTGGTGGTAATTTAGTTACTTGGCGAAGTAAGAAACAACAGGTGGTGTCTAGATCCAGTGCCGAAGCGGAGTACCGAGGTATGGCAAATGGTATTTGTGAGCTCCTGTGGCTGAGGAGGTTGTTGATAGATTTGGGGTATAAACCCAAGGTCGCTATGAAGTTATTTTGTGATAATAAATCTGCGATTGAGATTGCTCATAATCCGGTTCAACACGATCGTACGAAGCACGTGGAAATTGATCGTCATTTCATTAAGGAGAAATTAGAGGCTAAGATTGTTGATTTCCCTTTTGTGAAATCTGAAGACCAGCTGGCTGATGTTCTTACCAAGGCTGTGTCGAGTAGGATATTTGATTGTTCACTTATCAAGTTGGGCATGTGTGATGTTTATGCACCAACTTGAGGGGGAGTGTTAAATTCCTAGTTTATATGGGTTTTCTTGTAATTATAAGAATAGATGTATTTGCTATTTAGACCCTCACTTGTACAAGTATAAATACCTTTTTTATGTGATTAATGAAATAAGCTGAAATTATTAAACCCTAAACACATTGTTTGACAAAACGGGGCCTACTTCTCTAACTCTTTTTTTTTCTGTGAATTGTCTATATACCCTTCATATACACATCAAGATTCAAAAAAAAAAATTTCTCACTTTTTCTCGTTCTCTCCTTCCTCCTCTCATTTTCTCCTTCCTCCTTCCTCCTTTCCCAGTCACCAAATTTGCGCCCACCTCCCGCAACCAAACCCACAGCCCGCGCCGCTCGCCCACCGCCCACCAAATCTTCGATTCAGGTTGATTACAATGGTTTGAAAGGGTATGTATAATAGCCCAGCCAATTGTTCTTCTTTTTCTTCTTCTTCAACAACAAGCCCAGATTTGTTCTTCTTCTTCTTCTTCGACCCAGCAGCAGATTTATTCTTCTCAAATTTTTTATTCTTTTTTTTTTTTTTTTTATAAGGATCAGAAGTTGATGACAATGGTTTGAAATGATATGGTGTTGTAATTAATTGTTTGGCAGCAGAAGTTGATTGTCCATGTTGATTAGTCTTTGGCAGCATAAGTTGATTTATTGAAGAATATATCGTAGGTCAACTTGTATTTTTAAACTACAATTAATATGAAATTATATTATAATGATTTAGAGATTTAGTTTTCAGATATGGTGTTTATGGTTTAGAGATCTAATTTATTTTACTTTAAATCACGTTGAATGATGAAGTTTAGATCTGTATTCGGACAAAGAAATTACAGATTTTCAAAGTTAGATAATTGTTTTATATTATTATTTGATTTTTCAGAATTTTATTTAGAGAAGTTGAATTTTTCATGAAAATTCTGGAAGTCAAAATAATTTTTTGAGGCCATAAGAAATTAATACTCAACCTCATGAGTCTGTAGAAATTTTTGGGAGATTTTTCGGAACTCGGATGTATTTTTAGTGAATTTTTGAAGTTGGAATAAAATAAAAGAAAATCCATAAATTATAAAAAAAAAAAAAGGATTGCTGACATGGCGCAATCTACACCGTTGATCGCGCCAAATCAAATGCACCAGAACACGGGTTGGCGTGTGATCACTCACATGCTTGTTTCTGTGTGTGCGGAATCGCATCCGCACGCAGGCGCATGACACGGACAACGCACGATCGTGTCCGTCCACCCCTGAACAACGTGTCGTTCACCTGGAACCCAGCCCATCCACACGACCCGTCCTCCCGCTTCGACCCGATCTGTTTCCTCTCACAGCGCCAACCCGCGCCTCGACCTGATTCGCTCTTCAGTCCCTATTTCACTCATTTGAGCTGATTTGTGAGTGGGAACTTGTCCCACATTGAAGAATAAGGAAGTCTCTCACCCCCACAAGGCAATAAATAGAGGACCACTTCTTCCTTACTCCTCACACCAAAACTTTATGACTTTTCCAAAGTTTTCTTGAGATAAACCACTTGTTGGGAGTCTCTTTAGTTTGAAATATTTGTTTGAGATATTTTCTTGGGTGCCCTTAAGGATTTTGCACCTAAAAATATTTCAAGCAAATAATTTTGACAAATTGTGGAGAAACTCTACCAAATTTTCTGCTCATCTTGGTAAGTTCTTTGGGTAAGACTCTTGAGTTCGGTTAAAAGTATTTTATTTTGAGGTTAATTACTTATTATGCTTTGATTTTTGTTTTAGCAATTTTATTTGTGAAGATTAAGCTAAGGAGGTCTACAATCAGGTATTTAATCTCTACTTTCTCTTTAAGGTTTTATGCATGATTAATTAGTTGAGTTGGTTTTATTAAATTAATTAATTATGTCTAAAAGATGAATTTAATTATCCATGATTAATTAGTTAAGTTGGATTTATTAAATGAATTGATCATGTATAAATTAGATTTAATTACATAATTAGTTTATTCATGTGAGATTAATTATGTAAATCAAATTGGATTATAGAATTGCTATTACTAAAAGAAATTAGTTTTACTAAGAAGCTTGCAAATAAAGTTTAAAGTTGGATTAAATTACTTGCTTGCATGACTAGTTACTCGTTAATTAATCAATCTAATAATGGATTAAGGCCACCCTAAAGTAACCGAACACATGATGTCGAGGTCAGTATCGGTTGCTGTTGCTTTGCCGGCTTAAGGATATTGAGACTGATCCCCCAATCTCTGTCGTATTGACTTGGTCATGTTATTGGACTTTAATTGGTTAAAATTCCAAACTTAATCGGACTTTAAGTAGAAACCCTAAGTCCCGAAAATACAGAGTTTTAGTCTTAGTAGACTAGTTTCTGAGATTTTCTGAAAAACATGACCGAAAGCAAAAATCATGCCGAAACTCTGTCGATTTTACCATTGAATAAAGTCGGTATTTTGTCGGATTTGGATTTTCAGTTTCCCAGAGAATGATTTAAGGACGTTGGCACTGTAGAAGTATAGAGAAGTTAAGCTTGGACACCAGGTAAGGGGATTCTCACACCTTAATTATTAAGACTGTTTTAGTGCATGTATGTATAATAATAAACATGTTGTTTGTGAACTCTACATTGTTTTTGTATGCAATGTTGTGTGGTTTTGTTGTTGTTATTGATGATCTGAGAGTAAAGGGTCACAAAAAACAACGACATTGGGTTTCGATTCCCTAAACTTCTGAAATGGGTACGTACAGACAAGCTAGTCGATTTGTTCTTTTGGAGAGGCTAGATTAAGGGGTACTACCATGGTAAAGGATACTCTCGCTACATTAGCAAGTATGGATGCGGTAAGTATAGTTGGTCGTTAGTGATCGATCATCAGGTAATGATATTTTGGGATCTCATAAATGTTTTAAAGAAGTTGCATGCTCACAATCAAAGGTTTTCGTGGATTTCAACGATTAAACTTTGATATTGGTTTTTTGGTAAATCTTTATGAACTGTTTTATCACTGGCTATATTAATTAAGTATTTTACTTATTAGTTTCAAACTCAACCAAGGTCCCTTGTGAGACCCCGTATTTTTCAAAGATTTATTTTAAATATTTTGAGAATTTATTTTCATCATTTTGGAAATTTATTTGGAAAATAAAAAGGTTTTGGTTTAATTTTTAATTTTTGTTTTAAATTGGACTTGACCCGAAAGTTGACTTTTAAAATTAATAGGCTTTTAATTTTGACTTTGGGCTTGTTGGGAAGGTCTCGAGTCAACGAGTTCGTAGACACGAAACACGCGTAAATCAGAGTTACGATTTGAGTTTTTCAGACCTCCAAAGTGAGGGGCATTTTTATAAATTGTATCAAAGGGTTTTAAAACCCTAAAAGTCTAGAAAATTCTTCATTTTCTCTCTCCTCTCTCACACATCTCTCTCTTGCCCCGATTCTCTCTCTTCTCTCTCCCTCTCCAGTCACTCTCTATTTCTCTCTCTTCTAATCCTCGTCGTCCGGCAAGGGATGGCGGCAAAACCATCCGCCCCCTGCTCGCCTCCTCCCCCTCTCTCTCCCATTACTCTCTGTTTCTCCGGCCGACTACCCACGACGAGGAATCGACGCAAATCAAGTTCGGCCAGCTCGGTGGCGATTGGTTGATCACTTGGGTCTTCTCCCCTAGTCGCAATAAGTCCATGGGTGGTTCTCGATTGTTCATCGGACTATTGTAGCACGCAAATCGAAGCCACAGGGCCGATCGTCTTCTCTGACCAGTTTTTGGCTTTTCCAAAGGTGTTTTCCGTCGAGTGAGGTATGGTTTTGACTCCCCTCGACCTCCTCTTTGATTCTGTATGCTTGGTTTGAGCTGAAACTTATTCATTTGAAAAACCCAGTTTTGGAGCTCAAAGCCACCGCGGGCTCCTCCGTGTGTGGTGGTCGGTAGAGCTGTTTCCACTCAATTTATGTCATATTTCCATTTATCTATTGCTTGTGAGTTGTTGGACTGAATTTAAGTTTGTTTTGGATTAAATTTCTCTGTCTAGGTCATGTTTTGCCACTGCCACCGCTAGCTCCGCCACTTGTGGCGGCGGGTTGGTGGTTATTTCTTCCGTTTCTGCCTCTTCGGAAGTCCCATAAGCCAAATTCCTTGTCCAGTGACGTTTTGGGTGAGTTTTGTGGTATTTTGTGTGTTGTTTGGAGTCGGGCAGCCACCATATGTGGTGGTTACCACCCGTTTCGGTCGTTTAATGGCCTATTTGTTTTTCTAGTTGGTATTTATTTGGTTTTCTGGTCTTAACAGGTATGCAGGCTCGGGAAATCTTATTCCCGATGTCGTCATGCTGCCGGATTTGATATCCAAGCAAAGGCGCCATGAAGGGTAATTCGGTCTTTTTACGTGGTTAAACCGTGAGTGAAATTAGATAGATGATTGTTTGTATTGTGTGCTTGTATTGCATTGTTTGCTAGGACTTCGTAAAGTCTAGGCTTGAATCTTGAGGATGAGAATGTTGATGATTTGCCATGAGATTATGGAATATAATGTGTGGTTTGGATTATCGTGAATCAGTTGGAAATATGGTATAGGCATATAAATTATATTTGAGATGAATGGTGGGTGATTAAGCTAGAATTGTTGGAATAATAATAATTATTATTGATGAGATTTGATGTGAATACGAGGATTTATGATTATCTTGATACTTGGATCATTGGTGATGAAATATTATGTGATTGAGTAATTATGAATGTTATTATAGATTATTTTTTAGTATTGAAATTGATGAATTATTAAGGATAATTTGTTAGGTCTTTTCACTCATACGAGCTCTGGTGAGCTTACCGGGTTGTTTGTTGAATGACTCGATGTACCATGGACATGGTGCAATGTGGTTGTTATTGTTTTGCAGGTTAAGCATGTTGAGAAGGCAGTGGGGAGAAGACGAGGTAGTGGGACCCATTTTGATTTGTGTAATTGGCATGTTTTTATACAGAGGTTTTACATAAATGTTTTTTGGCTCACACTCTAATTTATTATATGTATTTATTTATTTTGTTAAATGCATGGCTTATCATTTGAAAAAGAGGTTTAAATAGCAGGGTTCCAGTGTGTTTATGGGCCTGAGGTTCGAGGCGTTTCATCCCCCGAGGGGAATCTATGAATGTATGTGATGCTTACCCCCTATGCTGTTTGTTTTGCTTTTTCATGTGATTGCAAATAACGTCTAGGTTGACGATCTTGATTAATCAGTTGGGCGATGCACTCGTATATCTTGTTGGGCATCCTTAGTCTTCTTCATGTTTAACGTGTTGTTTTGTTGGGTCTTCTACCCGTTTTATTACCTATCGTTTTATCCAGTTGTAATTACTCAAAACATCTTTTTGGTATTCGGTTGGTATCTTGTTTTGGGTTTTGTTTCACAAACATAATCTTTACTAATGACATGTTGTGTTAAGGGTTATTTTTGTAAAACTCTAAGTACCCTACTAAGTTGGCTTATTTTAGTTATGTTTTGAAGTATGTTTTTATGATTTCTGCTGTTTACTTTATTCTCTGATCCAATCCATTTTCCATAAAATAAAATGCTTAACTCGTCTTAAGAAACTTAGAATAGTGATACTAAGGTATGATATCGTATTATAAGGTTCTTGGGGTGGGTACCTCTGCTAGGACCCCATTTTGGGGCCTGACAATAGCACTGTCTAGCGACCACAAATTCCACAACATGTACCTGGCGACCAAAAATTTCACAACAATCAGATCTGAGTTTCTTCAACAATTTGATGTAGCTGGCTCTGTTCATGGTGCATATCTGGGTTTAGAGATGGCTCTCTCCCTGCCCTTCTTTTCCCCCTCAAAACCAGATTTAGATTCAATGGAGATTCATTGCCAGATCTTGATTCATTGTATAGATGGAGTAATGGGGTAATAGATTAGCTCAAGTTTCTTGTTTCGGTTGTCGCTCTTCATGGCTGCTGCAGGAAGAAGGTGGAGGAGCTGGTGGAAATTTTTTGTGAATTGTGTGGTAGGCAGGGTGTTAAATTTCGAAGTTTTCGGCGAAATTTTGATTTTTTGGGGTGTCGAAATCGAAACCCATATTTGTTAAATGTTCGGAATGATTTCGTCGAAATTGTCAAAATTATTGAAATTTTGCCGAAATCGTCGAAATTTCGGCAAAATTTTCGGCGGTGAGAATTTGAGATCTGGTTTTGGGTTTTTGGAGAAAAATGAAGAGGTGGCAGGGGGGAAATCGAGGGAGAAAGAGGGGTGGCGGCAGGGCGGTGGCAGGGGGAGATCGAGGGAGAGAGAGGCGAGGGCAGGAGGCGATGGGGCGAGGGCAGGGGGCGACGGCAGAGGGGCGACGGGGCGAGGGCAGGGGGTAATGGGGAAAGGGCAGGGGGTGACGGGGAGACGACGGGGGGAGATGCAGAGACAGAGAGACAGAGAGGATGAAGAAGAAAAACAGGGGAGTTGGTGACTTGCTGGAGCCTCGGGAGAAAAGAAAGGAAAGGGAAATGAAGGAAAGAAAAAGAAGAACGAAAAAAGAAAAGAAAAAAAGAAAAGGAAGGAAAGAAAAAAGAAGAAAAAAAAAAAAAAGAAAAAAAAGGAAAAAAAATTAAAAAGAGAAAAAAATTAAAAGGTTTAGGGTTGATTGGGGTTTAGGCCTTTGGATTAATTGTAAAGAAAAATAATAATTTGGGGTTTCGTTTAGCCGTTTTGGAGTTTCGTTTAGTTGTTTTTAAACCCTAAACTAGTAAATTCTAATATATTTCTATATAAAAAATAATTTAAAGTACCCTAAAGGACTTAAACCCTAAAATCATATATCATATCCTAAACAATATAGAATATAGATTATAAAATATATAGGGTTTAGTGTACATATTATAGAGTATAGATAATATACTAATTTCATTTATTCATTATACTAATTTTATTTAACAGTATTTGTCTCCAGCGTGCATTATATTCATTTTATATCACATGAAACCTACTATATAATTTGGTTTCTTCAATATTTTTTATCAATTTAGTAGATAATATGAAAAATAAAAATATAGTAAAGTTTCATTCAAAATTTTCGTATTTTGATATCAATTTCCTTCAAATTTTTGTCGAAATTTAAAAATCTTCGAAATTTCCGTCGAAATTTCCATCGAAATTTCCTCGAAACCCGAAATTTTATTCCTTGGTGGTAAGTTTTTAAGAAAGTGGTTAAAATAGCTTAAGTTGGATGAAAAAAGGTTATTTAATTAAATTACCCTAATAATTTAGGGAGGCTATAATCGCACTCCCGTTTTGGTCATGTACACTCCTCTTGTCTTTTTTTTTTTAAAAAATATTTATGTATTTATGGATTTTTTTTTTGTGCATTTTTGGGTCCTTTTTTTTTTGTTGTTTTTTTTTTGTCAAGCCCTTTGTAGGCTTTCGTTTTATGATGTTAAATTGGCCAGGTAGTTTAAGTGTGTAGATTTGGGCTATACTTGTTGGTCCGTTTGCTCTAACCCTTTTAAGTTCCTACAATTTTTATTTTTTTTAGAAATTTTATTCAATGACCTTTTTAAATATCAGTTAATTATAATTAGATCCAATTTTAGAGGGTCATTCAGATTAAAACCATATAGGAATTTAGATTTGTTCTTAAATCCAATTTTTAAGGCTAAGGTTCAAACAATGGATTTTTAAAATTTTTTTGACTCATATTATCTCTTAAAATTAAGATAATTAATATGAATTAATTTTTAAATCATGAAAGATAATATCCGTTATGACATTTTTAGTTTTTACATTTTTTAATTAAAACATTCAAGATTATCTAGTTTTTATGTTTTATAATTTAAAATAATAAAAGATAATATCCGTTTAAATTATACAAATATTAAAAAAAAATGCATTAACCCACAAAATCGAAAATAATCAAACAAGTAAGAAAAACAAGTATATATAGGTACATTTCAATTGTACCAGTACCTAGGTTTATATATATATAGGTATATTTCAATTGTACCAATACCTGAGTTAGTATATATATTATATACATATTCGATTAAGTACGTACCAACGAACATGCGCACCTAATTCGAACGCTCAGTTTCCAGCGCCGATCGCTCGGCCATGTTACTTCTTTCCTTGAATTTTGAGGATAAGTCATCATCTTTTCACTTCATCCCCTCTTAAGGTATAGAATGAGCTTGGTGGAAGCGTTATGTTAGGGTTTAGCTTTGGGATTTTGGGTGGACCCAAAATTCCAGAGCTAAACCATAACATAAATGCTGACAAATCATCGATCAATTGGTACAATTGAAATGTACCCATAAAATTTTTTTTCCTTGTTTGATTATTTTTTATTTTGTGGCCTAATGCATTTTGTTAGATTTATATAATTTAAATCTCACAATTAATTTTAAGATATTATAATATAAAAATAGGATAATATTATGATAATACTATGACAATATTAAGATTTAAATATCATTAATTTTAGGTTAATATTATATACTTTTTAAATTAAAAACATCTGAACAATATTTTTGGACCACAATCAAAAATAAAAAAGCATTAAGGTATTAGTTTAAAAGAAGAGAGAAAATTGACCGGCCTGTGAAGCACCCTTAATTCAACTAAACTTTTTTGACCCTCTCTCCAAAACTTACTTTTATGACCATTTATATATGAAAATGTCGACATAGTCCACCATGTGTCGACGAAAAATTCGACAAGTTGTTGCACCTTCTTCCTACAGTAGCCAAACTCTCCTCCACCTTCTTCATGCAGCAGTCATGGAGAGCCACTACTACAATAATATAAATAGACGACACTATCTACACAACGGTTGTTTTAAAACTGTTGTGTAGTTTTAAAACATAACAGTTTTTAAAAAAACCGTTGTATTTATGCATGAAATACAGTGATTTTTTGTGAGATAGATTTTATGAACTTGCCTAAACAACACTTATTAGTCGTGACCGTTGTGTATGCGAAAGAAAATGAAAAAAACCGGTGCTACAGTATTTTAATTAATCCTCTCGATCTGTGTCCTCCTCTATCACTCACTCTCAAACTCTCTCACCCCTGGATATGCTCTTTCTCTCTCTCTCTCTCTCAAACCCTCTCAATCTGCTCTTCACACCCTCCCTCGATCGACCTCGCCCTCGCCCTCGCCCTCTGACCTCACCCTTGCCCTCGACCTCGACCTCGCCCTCGCCCTCTTTTCTTTCTCAGTCTCGATCGTCCTTACCATCGAAACCCAAAAGCTGCCTCTCACCTTGCCCTATAGTTTAATGGGTATAAGCAAAACAAATTCCAATTACAGGTAATCTCTCTCATTCTGATTTTTCTCTTTGATTACACTTGTGGTGATAAATGGTCAGTGAGGGTTTTGTAGTCTCATAACCTGGGTCCGTTTGCCCACCATTTTTGATCTATGCTTGGATCTTCTGTTCTTTCTGGGTTTCTCTTAGATCCGGTGATGAACCAAGGTCAAGAGCGTCGTTAAATACTCCTTCATCTCTTTCTCTCTATGTCTCTCTATTTCGTTTACTGATTCAAGGTTAGGTTATTATTATTTTTTTTTTTTGAGTTTCAGCATCTTTTATTCTTTAGATGTTTTTTTATTTTCGTTTTCTAGGGCTTTTGATTTTCATTTTTAGGGCTAAGTTGTGATTTTTTTATTTCTGAAATTGGAGAGGAGAGGCTATATGGCGAATAGAGTGGACCACGAGTACGACTATCTGTTCAAGATCGTGCTGATCAGAGACGTGTGGGCAAATCGAACTCTATAGACAAGTTCGATTTTTGGGTTTTGCTTAATCTGCTTGTGTTTAATCTTATTGTGGAAGCTGATCGGTGAGTTTTGAATATCTCTGTCTCTGTGTCTCAAACTTGCACTCAGATCAAGCCCATCTTTTTTATCTATTTTTTTGAGCTTAGAGATGCTTATTTGGGCTATCAGATTTGCTTGTATTCGAAGAACAAATAACAAAGAAGATAACCCATCTCAGCATTTGAGTATCTCGTTTTCTCTCCTTTGTGTAAATTGCATTTTATTGGGCTTGTTTACTGGGCATTTTTCTTCAGCAATGTAAGATTAGGAGATCTGTGTGTTCATGAGTGTGCTCTGCTACATCTCTGCAAGTTTCTAAGGTTTTTACACATGTGCTTTGCTTTGCTATTCTAGTTTATTGTGGTTTTACTAGTCTGAATAGAAGGTGTATTGGAATTTGCAATGACTTATCCATATTTCTCTCTCTTTAGCTGGTGACACAAATGAGGAGGAATTCTCTGTTCTTTTGTGAAAGGCGGTGGTGGGTTTTGGACTGAGGAGGGTTTGAAATGGTTGGAAAAGAAAACCTCAAGACTGAGGACTTGAACTTGTGCTTTGAGAAGCTTATGATGGTTGGTGGAATTGGTATTGGTTTTGGTGGTGGGAAAGTGAAAATGGAAGGAAGGGTGATCACTGATTGGAAGGATATTCCCATGGAGCTCCTTCTGCAATCCTTGCACTTGTGGATGATCAGATGGTCATCATTGCTTCCAGAGTCTGTCGTGGTTGGAGAGATGATTTTTGCTTGGGCCTTACTCGTCTGTCCCCCTCATGGTAGATGTTTTTCTCTCTCTATCTCTTTTCTGCTCCTAATTTGTTTGTTTGCTTTTATTGTAGTTTGCTGCTTGTATTTGTTAATTTATAACCTATGACATCAAGAAGTAAGCATGAATTGTTGCAGTGGCATATAAATTCCCGAAAAATTGTCTTTGATGATACAAAGAAATATTAAGTCTAGTCTCACTTCTTTGAGTTGGTGAAATGGAGACTTCATGATTGAAATCTGAAAGCAGCGGTTGGAAAATGGAGGACTAGCTAGATGGTGATAAACAAATTATAATAAAATAATAGGTTAAATAAAGGTTAAGAAGAACATGGTTGCAAATTGGAAGTAGCAAGAACCCCTCTCCTCTAATTTTGAAAGCAAGCCAATTCCTTTAGACAGGAGGGAAAGAACACTAACAAAGCAATCACGTAGGCAAGATCACTTTACGCATGTCTATTTTTCATCTTTCTGATCTCTCTTTCCTATCTCTTTGTTCAGCAAATATATATTTGGTGAAAGCAACCACTTACTTACTCATCTGCAAGACTATTCTCTTTTGGGTTAACTTGATCTTGTATCTACTTTTGGGCTAAATTGAACTTGTTTGCCATGCGTATGTGTAGACTTTGCAGCACCTAAGAAAACTTACAGCATTCATTGCTATGTGGGGACATGGAGCAAGAGAAATAATTTTTTATTTGGTAGTTTAATCCCTTTCACATGTCCTCTTTTTGCTGACTTTGAATTTCCATACTTTTCCTTTGTCTTATACCAACAGTAGCTGACCCTTTTCATTAATTTGCAGGTGTCAACTAACTCAAAAGGAATTCAATACCCCCATAGTCCTCCACGTGAGACTTCAAAGAGTGAGGTTCCTTTTCTTTATAATCGACATAATTTCTCCATCCATTTTTTTTTCTTGTTGTCTTTTTTTCCCCATTCTCTAATACATGTTTTTTTTTTGTTTCGGCAGGGAGGGAAGAGAAGAGACCATCTTCTTGATTTATTTCTCCAGGTGCCGACTGCCTCTTTTTTGTTTTGCTATTTTTTTTTTTTCACATGACTTTGTTGAAAGCCTGCTCTTTCATCTTGCTGCAAGCCACTCCAAAATCAAGACTTAAGGCACAAAGAAAATGAGTCACTCCTCTTTTATCTTGATGGATGCAATCCCTTTTTTATTTTTTTTTCTTTTAGCAAATCACAAGACTAGCTTGTGTTATTTTTCTGCAGGAAAGGTGCCGAAGCAAGCCATATCTCCTTTGGAATTTAAAGTGAAAGGTCAGACCTCCATATATATATATATTCATATGTATCTATACATCCAAGAAAAGCATGTGTATTCCTCAGTGGCTTTTGTTATTTGAATTGCCTTGTGATTTGGAATTGTGCCAGGTACTAATGGCAGCAGGGGATACATTTCGAGCAACTGCCTATGACTAACTGAAGATATAGGCTAAGAGGACTGGGTGTGAAATTTCTTTAGTGGAGGTTAAGAATGATAAAATTGATGGGCCATGTATGCTCTTTTAACTTTACAAGAAATTGGACATCTATCAATGTATATCAATGTATGCTCTTTTCTCTTGGCTAATTTCTACTCAAGTTCATAGTGATTTAGATATAATACTTAAGATTATGAATTTCGGTCCTAATTCTATTGCTTATACTATTTAGGGCATTCCTCAACAACCAACCCACAAGGAGTGTGGCTATTTTGTTATGCGGTTTATGAAAGAGATAGTTAAAGATGAAGGATTAAGCTTTGCTACTAAGGTACAAACTGAACTTGAAATTTAGACTTAATTTTATACTATTTGGAATGTATATATACTAGGATATATATATATATCATGGGAAGTTTGAAATTTAATAAGCTGAAAGGTTAATTGCATGTGGGGCAGATTTTAAGTCCTAGGTAGCATTTGGCCTAGACTTAATTGGGACAGATTTTAAGTCTTACGCACATTTGCATGTGTTCATAGTAGCATTATGAAAACAAAGAAGTTATTAATTTAGGTATAAAAGAATATTATCTGTTAATTATTTGTAATTGTTGTCTCTCTTTCTCTTCAATGACTTTTAGTTTTAACTTTTTGTTGGAGGGTCTAATTGAGCTTCTGCAACTTGATGCCCTGCTAGTTTCCAAGTCGCTTGTTCTCT
This sequence comes from Dryas octopetala, assembly GCF_963921425.1. Taxonomy (NCBI): domain Eukaryota; kingdom Viridiplantae; phylum Streptophyta; class Magnoliopsida; order Rosales; family Rosaceae; genus Dryas; species Dryas octopetala. The sequence goes on from NC_141366.1 coordinate 29,157,355, forward strand.
TTTATTTTTGATTTTTTTTCTTTGGTGTATTTAGGTTACTCATTTTACATATGCTTATCATTTGTTGTGTTGTTGTGCACCTTTGATAGTTTATTTTTGAAAATCCCACCTTTCTTTGGGTCATGCAACTCTTTTCTTGGACCTATGCTTAGATTTAATTAGCCTGTTTGTTTTGTCATGTTGACCAATTGATTGGTGACTTACACTTTGATGAAATTGATTAATTGGCCAGCAAATTTCCTGAATTTTTGTAACTTCTAAACAGATATTGGGGTTCACTTTTTTTGTGTAGTCGTCATAAGTGGAATTAAGCTCTTTCATCTAATTAAGCTTGCATGCTAGAATTATTTCAATCTTACCAAATCAAAATAGACCTTTGAACAATTTCCTGCTGTCTACTAAACTTTGCTCAAGTTTGAATGTTGAATGTTGGTATACTGCATGTGTTAAAGTGTGCATGTTTCATGGTGTCATGATAACATGATGGTTTGGCTGCAACCTCATTACACTTAGGACATGTTTCATTTTGTTTAAAATGTGGTTTGGATCAATTGTGTAAAAACCCTTGTTAATTATGATGATAATGGATTAACTTGATGGTTATGACAGGTTAATTGTTTTTTAAGTCAATTAGATCATTAATTTGATGGTTGATGATTAACTTGATGGTTATGGCAGGTTAATTATTTTTTAAGTCACTTAGATCATTATTTTGATGGTTTGTTCTTGCTTTGTATGTTTGTTCTTTGGTTCAGGGGTTTCCCCTGCTCCTTTTTTTTATTGATTCATTCAATTACTAAAAAAAAAAAAGGTTAATTAAACAATAATGTTGAATTTCTTATTGGTGTATTCCCTTATGTTAATCCCTTTGTTACTCCATGGTTAATTTCAGTGGGAAAGGAGAAAGGACAACACCTACTCACAGGACCAGATTGATGAAGTACGCGCTGAATGGGCAGGCTTTTTGGTGCGCTATATGTAGATCCAATACGTACTCCTCACTTCCCTAAGTCCGCTGGCTGGGTTTAACAAGCATTTTTTGGTAAATATTTTGTATAGCTAACTGGCTAGGCTGTGTAGACATGCAATATTATGATGGGAGCAGTTCATTGACTAGCTAATCTTGCAAAGTCAGATATTTTGGTATTTATATGGCTGACTTTGCACGATTACATAGGTTAGACCATGTCATCCCTAGCTTTATAGTTTTTGTAATCAACAAGTACTTTTTGTAGTTATCAAGTTACTTATAATTTTTTGGGCTGTACATTAATTGGCAAGCGATGTGTGAATGGGTTTGTTATCATGATCGACTTTGTAAACTCCAATTCCAATTAATGAATTCATGGATCTTTTTGAGTTACCAATATTTGTGGATTACTTTGGATGCAACAAGCAGAGATTTAGTGGGATTTAATTCCAATTGGATATGCAAGCAGGGAATTAATGGGGATTCAATTGGATGTAAACAGGGATACTAAAATGTGAATCAAACAAACAACAGTTTTCAATTTAAAAAAATTATGTTAATTAATCCTAGACAACGGTTTTAGTTAAATAACCATTGTATAACACACCTACTAACAACAGTTAAAACGTTTATTAACCAAAAAATTGATGTGTATCGTCTATCTATACAACATTTTTGAAAAAAAATTACTTGTCATACGCATAACTTAACATCACATATAGTTAAAAGAAGTTGTGGAAAATATGATTCCCCAACGGTTTTAAGATATAAAATGATATGTATAAGTAATTAAAATAACATGTTTTAGTAAAAACTGTTGTTGAGTTTCTCATGTACAAACAGTCATGCAAGTTTTATACTTAATTATGTAACGGTGTTTCTTAAAACGAATGTTTAATAATACTTTGGACAACATTTATAGCACATAAGTATTGTCTAATCATTACTAATACAATAGTTTTGTATATGTAAACGTTGTGTATTAGGTTTCAACACAACCGTTTAAGATGAATATCATGCATTTTGGTGGATACTAGACAACAGTTTTAAATTATAACTGTTGTATTAATACCTTAAGACAACAGTTTTTTACCGTTGTCTAAATATACTATAGATGTCACTCGCCTAGACGACGAAATTTTGGGCAAAAAGACAACGGTTTTTCACCGTTGTCTATTAACTTCATTGTTGTAGTGAGCGACCTCCACTACTACAAAATAGCAATCAGACAACGGATAATCACCGTTGTCTAAGTTTATAATTTACCGTCGTCTAATCGAGTGTTGTCTATTCATACCCCCAATAGACAACGGATAAAATCCGTTGTCCTGGTGCACCTACACAACGGTTATAGATGTACCACCGTTGTATATACAACCTTTAAAATCAATGATTTGGAAGATACCGTTGTTGAGTGCCAATTTAAACATCGGTTTATATTTAAAAACCGATGTGTATATATATGTCAAACAACGGTTATGTTAAGTAAAGAATTGGTTTTACAACTATTTTAGGTAGAAACACGAGGTGAAATAGCCAATAAAACAACGGGTTATTGTTCAAAACCGTTGTCTAATCTATTGAATAATATGTGTATTGCCATGTCTATAGGTTTTTCAAACTACGGTGTTTTATATGAAACCGTTGTATTCATGCATTAAGAAAATTAAATATTAACCATATAACCGTTGTATATACTTATTTGGTACATCGATTTTTGGATTAGAAACTATTGTATGAAGGTACTTAGCACAATGGCTTCTTAAGATTTGTGTGGTATGCTTAAGAATTAGACAATGGTTTATGATATTGAACCATTGTAAGTCAAGGGCACAGACCACGCTTTTTATCGAAAAACTGTTGTATAATGTGCCTGTTTACATCTGTTTTTAGAAACTCCCAATTGTCTTTGACCACAATGCAATTATGAACAAACAATGCAGAATCTGATTGATGAGATAGCTTGTTTTGGTACAACCATTAATTGATTCCCTTCATAATTAACATTCCTAATAAATTATACATTTACAAAATACCAATTCACAATAATAAAGGATTTGAATTTCTAATATAACCAAATAATATAAGATATTTAAAGGTAGTAATTGTATATATGTACCTTGCTCCCTTAACCCAAATTCATTCACAAAACCAGCCATATATGCCATAAACAAAAACCCTCCATATATACCTTTCCAAAAAACTAGGCATCAATCTAATGAATCAACCTAATTGCTGCCATATATATATCAAAATATTATCCAGCAGCTAGCCTATCAATCATCCCAAGCTAATCTAGCAAAGTAATCAATATATCATATATACCCAAAGCTAGTCTAGCTAAACATATGGCCTATGTAAAAAAGGTGTCATGCAAAAATCCAACCAGAAATGTCTACATAAACTGGCCCACGAAGTTTGCCCATTCAGCCCGGACTTCATCGATATCTTCTTGGGTATAAGTGTTGTCCTGCCTTCGTTCCCACTGAAACAAGGCAAACATGGAGTACTAATTAAAAATAAAATTCAACCAAAAATTTTATGTAACAAAGATAATGATGTAACACCACAAATAGAAAGAAGAGGATTAGTTCTGAATCTCAATGTCCCAACCTCCCTGGCCCTCTATATTTGTGATGGCATGTCACTATCCCTGCTTGCATTTCATTTGTTCATATTGTTTTTTTTTTTGGGGGGTAAGAGGCATTTGTTAATCTATGGTCTCAATTTAAAATTCATCTATTTCTAAGACCCATTTCCCATCTTTGTTCGGTTAATTGAAAGCAGTTGAGGTTCCTGGGACTATCAAGGTGGCGCCAACAAACACTTCCAAAACTTGAGCAAGCATATTCTATTATTACATTGTGAAGCTCAAAGCTCCACACAGCATCACATAGCAGAGATTTGAACAAACCCAGAAGGGCCACTGTGTAGAAACAGTAATCATGAAAAGTGAAATATAATTTGAGACAGAGACTGCAACAAACAGTAGAAACATGCAAGGTCTAAACAATTTATAAGTCATTTTGACATGATATTATATAGCTCCTAAGAGTAGCAAGGGTTCAAAATGTCCAAGTAAAAGACAATTATCATATCACTGCTCATACCAAAAACATGACCAACATAATGTGAGGTTGGCTGACTAATTCATACCTTATTCACAAAAGCTAAGCCCTCATCTTCAATTATTTCCTTCATAAAGCGCATAACAAAATAACCACACTCCTTGTCACTTGGTTGTTGAGGAATGCCCTAAATACAAATAAACATTAATTAGAATGAGCACATATATAGTTCATTTAGCAATTTGTTATTTGATGTTTAAAGCAAACAAGCCAACCTACCGCCATATTTTTCCAAATTATTGTTTTACGCCCTTGCCTATTCACTTGAGCATTGAATATTTTAATCCCGCTGTGGCATGATCGAAAAACCAAATGATTTCAACACTTTATGAGATATGGAGTGAAATTATAAACTGATGACAAAAAAATTACAGCCTTACTTGTCCACAACAGTTCTCCATTCATCACCGATCAGACGCCTTCTCATTGGGTCCATAAAATAGACAATCTCCTTCTCCGGATTGATAACCGTCAACATCCAATGATTTCTACGCATTTAAAATTCTCTTTAAATACATTACATGGCTGGAAATGTGTATTTACATTGACAATCAAAGATATTTTAACATTGAATAACTTACCCGGAATTGTAAGGGACTAAAAAAATCTTATCGTTAGAAGACGTGGCGAACCTATCTGCCAAGTGCCGTGTTCTTTCCGTTACAGTTCCACACCCTATTGCACCAGTTCGAGCAGGGTCTACGAAACCAACCATGTTTACCATCTTTGATCTCTTCACCACATTGTACAAGTACCTAAAAAATATTTAGCAAGTCAAATAGCTAGCATGATTGAATAATCTCATCTTTTTTGCTGGATATTAATATGTAAAAATCCCCTATTCATTTTTTTTACCTCATGTAAACCACAATACAGTTGGCTGATATTTCAACCATGCCACCTAATTGGGTAATATCTTCGGACAGTATGTAGGTTCTACGAGCTGCCCCAAAAACGTCCGCCTCTATTTCAAAGTTGATTGTTAATCCCTCATTCATTACATTTTGTGCATACATGCACAACAACTTCAGTGGCGTAGGCATTGCTTGCAGGTTCAACACAATTCCCTTCATCCTATCTTGCTTCTCATCTTTTGCTTTCTTCAACACAATCTTGTCCTGCCCAGCACACATCCAAAGCACATATAACATTATAAAAATTAATTGTAGGGCTGGGTTTCAATTCATTCAAACCTCAATGGAGTACTTATAATCATCAAAAATCAATATGTTGTATTAGTTGACTACTTAATTTGTACATGCAGCAGCTGCCAGCTTGCCAAGGTGTGTCGTCTATGAGTCAAATTATAAAAGAGTGTCTATGAGTCATATTCATGGTTACTTAATGAGAAAAATTAAGGCTAGCTAGCTTTGTAGTTAGGCAAGGGAGAAATTGATCTGATGAATACAATGCATATTGCAGAGAGGGGTAATGGCCAAGTATTATTATAAATTTATAATAATACTTTGAAACAAGGTTTATAGTCAAATTATTGTATGTGAATTCAAATAAGTTGAGATGAAATATATACCTTCAAAACAATTTTCTTGTCCTGCCCAGATTCCAGGTGGACACAATCAGCATCCACATCGATCTTCTGCGTGTCTTTCTTGTCCACCTGCTGTTCAGCATTCTTCTTCATTTCCTTCTCCACATTTTCTTCAATATTGTCCTCAACTTTGTTCAGAATAAGAGTCTTCTTGACTGCATTGGTGCTTGCTTTATCAGAGCCATATCCAACAGTATGAGGAGTTGATGGAGTACCGGGATTAGGGGCTAACATCTCAGGGGTTGGTCCCTCAGCCTTGGAATTCTCCCCTTCCTCTATTTCATGAATTTTCTCCATCCAATATTTTCGTTCCTCAGCTATTATCTTCTCCCGCTCCTCTTCCATGATCTGTTTGACACTATCTCTGATTGTGTCTTTTATACTCTTTCTTGGAGGGAGCCTAAAGTAAGAACTAGGCTTTACATAACCTCCCACACCTCTAACTCGCCCCGAGTGCTCAGGGGTCCCTAATGCCATTGTTAGCACATCAGTGGTACCAGAAATAGATAATGTGCCATCAGCTACCTGTTTCTTCAAATCCTCCTGAAACAATATATGTCTTATAAATAAACAAGGACAAATAAAGTTGATTTCAAATTTAAAAAGAAGTCAACATTGTCAGATCCAACATTGGTAGGATTATAATCAATACAATATCAGTAGCTTACTTACAATTCTGGCAGCAGTCTCCGCTACCTTTGCATTTGGGATCTTCCCACTTTTATCTTCGTGTGCTTTAATCCAAAGGGTTGCCCGATCAAACTCCGCATCAGGCATTGTTTTCAGCTTTAAAACAAACAAATGATTAACATCTTAATAAACTTGATTAACATCTTAATATATATATTCAACCAAGGCAGTTAAAATTCACACTAACCAATTCATCCTCCAAACCAGCAAAACCAGCATACCCTTTACACGATAGTCTATGACGATACTCATGCTTAGATATCCTATCCACCTGTTCGTTGTGAACTTGCTGCAAAATAGAATATTTCCACACAGTGAGGACTCTATTTACAAGTTTAAAAACAACAATTTTATAGAAATAAAACAAAAGAAAAAGCTGACATGCAGACCAGGCCAAGGATCACTTGCATGGTCATCCCAATTCAAAGTCCTGGCAGCTCACTTGCCAGGACAGAAAGGGAGGATTTATTACTGGTACAGTAATATGCTATCTGCATTAGTTGCACATTAATGCATATGTAGCTAACAGCTGTGAGCCTGTGACTTGAATTGTGTGGTTGTTGTGGCTGTATGTTGTGTACTTGCAGGTGCATGCATGTTTTTATGATGCACAATTTGGTTTCAATTTCTTAAACCATTTTAGAAGCCACACATTGTATTTCAAAAACTGCTATAATATAATCTGTAACCCTATCCTACTTCAGTTACATGCATTTTCAAACACTTTCTTCCTAAACAACATGGGCCACTACTTTGTATTCAACATAAATTAGTTTAGAAGCATTTTCTTGCACTTAGAATTAACTAGTTTTGCTTGTCTGCATCTAGCTTGCCAATGTCCAATCATTCCTAAGTATGAACTTAGATGTGCTCTGAATTTGAGTATAGAATGCAAACTCACAATAGTTTATTGAAATGATTAATAATTTAATATCTGGAAAATATTTCTTTAGTCAATTAACTGATGGCAAAGTATTTGTACCTTGTTAAAGTCCAATGACAATTAAGGTAACTGTAATTGTCCTTGACTCATCAACTACCAAATATCAGTCACCTTTACTGTCTCAATTATAGGCAATCACTTCATTTCACTTTCATTTTTCATTGAGGTTGTTATTGTAATGAGTCATGACTTGTTTGTCTTTTTAGATTGTTTTTGTACATGTGTATTAAATCCTCCCTTTCTGTCCTTGAATAGTGACTGAATATAACCAACAAAAAATAGGCATAATTAATATCTTACCTCCCACTGAACCGAAATCCTAGAGTTCACAAAGACCTTCCAATCTGCCTTCTCAATAAATTCATACTCTTTAGGAGGGTCAATTAATAAATCAGGTTGGTCTTTGTAAGGGAGTACATATTTAGTAGTCAGTCTAGACTTGAATTCCCTCCACTTAGATGATGCAGATGCTAACACCATCTTCCTACATTCAGCAGGTAGCACAAAAGCCATCTACTTGCATAGAGAAACACACGTTACACAATTTACATCTTAATAAAACTGTAATTTTATAAAGTTTTAGTATGATAATGTACTAGTCATATAAATGTAGGACAAATGTTGCTTACCTCTACATTTTCCCAAATTTTGGCCTTTACATGATCATCCACTTTCTTCCAAGTGTCTATGATAATTGGGACCTTTGTACGTGCTAAAGTCCCAATGTAAGACTGCATCTCGGTCGCTGCCTTCCCATGTGGCTGCCCTTTTGCATTGAACTCCACCACCTTTTTGACTTTCATTATTTTTCGCTTTACAATGCGAGGCATTGTAACCATCCCCCTCTTATTCTTTCCATTAACTGAGCTCTCGGTGGTGGCAGTGTCCTTTGTCACCTTCGATTGAGATGAAGTGGGCTCAGCTGCCTTTGATTTGGAGGTCTTCTTCTTGGAGGAAGCCACTGCCTTTGCACCCATTGAAGTGGGCTCAGCTGATTTTGATTACTGTAAAAAATAAATAAATAAATGATTGAAACCTATAGAATTTACTACTAAAGATTTAATTTTCAGTACCAAGTAAAAACTCATGAATGGCAGTGTCATAGAGATATGCTACATATCCTTCCAATTAGATTAATAGAACTAACCTTTACTTATCTGTAGTTTCTGCTAAATTTTGCAAAGAATGCAAAGAATGCAGTAAAGCACCTGCAAAACAATACCAATCATGGATTAAAAGCTTTATATAATCAGATACATGGATTAAAAGCTTTATATAACCAGAAAAACACTTAACCAAAAATCACACATTAAAAATAAGCACACAGTCATGGCTCAAGCAAAACAAAAAAACCAGTTACCTTAGATAAATGCCCTTTTGATACTACTGATCAATCCATATACCCTCACCATCAGGTCTAATGCAATTTGTAGGATTTTCACTAACAATGTCATCAAATGTCTCAATGGATGGAAGATCTCTGGTAAAAGGTTCATGATCCACTATAATATCCCCTAACTCATCATCATAATCGCAATCATTGTAATTTCTATCTTGGGTTGATAGAACAACAGACCATGCAGCATCTGCAGGGTCTTCCACGTAAAAGACTTGTTTGACTTGGCTAGCCAAAACAAATTGATCATGCTTGAAACCTATCCTACTAAGATTGACCAAAGTAAAGCCTAGATCATCTATTTTAATTCCATTTGTATTCTCAACCCAATCGCACTTAAAGATAGGAATTCTAAACTTGAAGTAGTCAAGTTCCCATATTTCTTGAATCACCCCATAGAAACACATATCTGTGATTATGGGGTTTTTATCTTTCGCACTAGAAATTTGCATTGTATCACCAACCCAACACACGCCACTGTTTTGAACAGCCCAAACTGCATCACGAGTCTTAGTATTAAAATGAACCCCATTAATGGAATAAGCATTAAATTTCGGGACTTCCATGCATGGCCCATCAGCTAGCCAACTCAGCGTGTCTGGTATGTCATTAGTTTCACAATTGAGGTCAGATTTAACCTGCAAGGATAAACACTCATTTACATACAAGCTAGGAATTACTTATATAGCTTAGTGCATCCTTTTAAGAAACTAACACTTACTCGATTCTTTAACCAAAGAATGAAAGTGCGATTGTGCTTATCTTGCAGCCACTTTTCATTTTTTTTGAACCTAGGATGTGTAGCCTTCAAACAGCTCATATGCTCACTACAAAAAATGTTAGAATCCTCAATTAATATTGACAGTTGTGCTACTCAAAGACTTAATTAATGAACATGAAAATGAAGTCAGATTTCCCTTACGCGATATAAGGTGTCACTTCCTTTGTATTCTCTAATACAAACAGATGGGCTTGGTCCAAAAGCTCACGATCAACCCTATGTATAGAAGCACCGGATAAGGGCTTACATTCCTTAGAAGATCCCTGATTGTGTCTTGATGGGATTCCAACAGTACTGCCACGAGAAAGATGTTCAAAGCAAAATTCCAAAGCTTCTTCAGCAATATAACACTCGGCAATGCAACCCTCGGGTCAATACCGATTCCGAACATACCCCTTTAGCACTTTCATATACCGTTCAAACGGATACATCCACCTAAAGTAAACTGGTCCACATAACTGAACTTCTCTAATAAGATGCACCGTTAAATGAACCATAATATCAAAAAATGATGGTGGAAAATACTTCTCGAGCAAACAAAGTGTAACCACTAGATCTTCCTGCGTCTTATCTAGTATAGAAGTATCCACCACTTTACTACATATAGCATTGAAGAAGAAACAAAATCTGGTTATAGCATATCTCACAGGCTTCTCCAAAACTGAACGGATGGCCACGGGTAGTAATTGTTGCATGAAGGCATGACAATCATGTGACTTAAGGCCAACAAGTCTTAAATCCTCCATTGATACCAGACTCCTAACATTTGAAGAATACTGCTCAGGGACTTTCATACCAAAAAAAGAATTGCATACGGTTCTCTTCTCTTCCCTCGAAAGATTCCAACTAGCTGCAGGCAAATGAGTTCTTTTTTCTCCAACAATAGGTGCTAATTCAGTACGTACCCCCATGTCCAGGAGATCTAAACGAGCTGCAAGCCCATCTTTTGTTTTGGTAGGAATGTTCAACAATGTACCGATAATACTATCGCATACATTTTTCTCAATGTGCATAACATCGAGAATATGCCGAACATGAAGAGATTTCCAATATTCGAGTTGGAAAAAGATTGACTTCTTTTTCCAACACGCTCTTGTATCACCCTCCACCCGGTTACGGGGCCACTTTTTCTTCCCAAAAGGTAAGAAATTAAGGCTTTCCACCTTTGCCAATACTTCTTCCCCACTTAATGGCACAGGAGGTGGAGAAAATTCTTGACAATTATTAAATGCAGCCTTTTGCTTTCGATAAGGATGATGTCGTGCTAAGAATCTTCGATGGCCTATGTATGAGCATTTATTACCATGAACCAACCTGTGGGGTTTTGTGTGTTCTCCACATACTGGACATGCATTATATCCTTTTACCACACATCCAGATAAGTTACCATAGGCTGGAAAATCGTTTATTGTCCATAAAAGTACAGCTTTTAGAGTGAAATACTCTCCTTTGTATGCATCATACACTTCTGCAACTCCCTGCCATAGCCTTTTTAAATCATTAATCAAAGGTGCTAGGTAAACGTCTATATCATTTCCAGGTTGTTTAGGACCAGAAATTAATAGACTCATCATCATGAACTTTCTTTTCATACACAACCATGGTGGAAGGTTATAAGTGACAAGTAGAACAGGCCAGCAACTGTATCTACTACTTAAAGAGCTATGGGGATTGAAACCATCAGCTGCAAGTGCGAGTCTTAGGTTTCTAGGATCTTCAGCAAATTCAGGCCACTTATAGTCCACTAACTTCCAAGACGGGGAATCTGCAGGATGCCGCATCTTACCATCATTCACTCTTCCATGAACATGCCAAGTCAAACTCTCAGATGTTTTACTAGACTGAAACATCCTTTTAAACCTTGGGATAATTGGAAAGTACCACAACACCTTTGCGGGCACTCCTTCCTTAACAGTTGAATCCTTACTTAACTTCCACCTTGACACAGTACAATTGGGGCAATTAACCTCATCAGCATACTCATTCCTATACAAAATGCAGTCATTAGGGCATGCATGTATTTTCTCATAGTCCATACCTAATGCACACAAAGTCTTCTTAGCCTCATACATAGACGTGGGTATTTTATTACCTGATGGAAGAAAATCCCCAAAGGCAATCAAGTAGTCAGTGAAACTTGCATCACTCAATCCATGCTTTGCTTTCAAATTGTACAATCTTACAAGTGCTCCCAACTTGGTGAATTTATCACAACCAGGATATAAAGGTTCATCGCCATCCCCAACCGAATTAATGAAATCGTTACAATCATTTGAACATTCTTCCTCTTCATTATCTCCCATATCCACTGTTTCGGAAACAAAATTAGTATCTTGTTCCTCCACACATCTACCTACATTCGCAAATGTACTTGAAACTTCTCCATGCCATATCCAAGTTTGGTAACTTTGGTCAACCCCATTTAAATAGAGATGATCCCTTATAACTCCAATCCCAAATTGTCTCATATTTCCACATTTTTGGCAAGGGCAATGAATGAGGTTTGGGATTCTAGCATGCTGTAATGCAAAATTGAAGAATTCTTGAATCCCTAACTCATATGCCCTTGATCTCCTATCCGCATACATCCATGACTTATCCATCTTTCACCAAAAACAAACATATCATTTATAAAATCATACCAAATATTGACTCTATTGAAACAAAACAAAAAGAAATTAACACAAACTAAACATAACCACTATACCAGAACCCATAAACCTTGTACCTTTAACACACATATTTTGGGGTATTGGAGGGGCAGCAGCTATATATGCACTTCAATACAAAATTTCAAACTCCTAACTATTATTCCCATCAAATTCAAGTATGTTTTCTATAATGTGTAACAAAAGTAATGTGAATAGCATCAAGAAATCAACACAATCCCTACAATAGTCTAAAAATAAAACTGTACCAAACAAAGTAGTTATTCAACATGCAAGTACCAAGCTCAAACAAAGTAGTGAGTAATCCTAAACTATACCTAACTACATGCCAGAACCAACAAAACAGGGAAAACAAAAAAAAACCAAACAAGAAAAATAAAATGAAAACCAGCCTGATGAACTCACCTTTCCAATCCAATCAGTGCGCAGCCTATATTCACAATCCCCAAGCTCACTAAGCAATTCACCTCTTCAACTAATGCTGTCATATATAGGAAATTAATTATACAAGTTATCAAGATCTAAACAAAGCACAAAACCAAGCAGGAAAAAAACCCCGAAATTTGGTGCTTTTCTAACCACAAAACAGAAGTGCACACCCTAACCCAAATTTGGGGCTTTTATTTAGAGAGGAAAAGACCCGTTCGAAATCTGATTTTTCATACCCATATTGAAATCTGTTTTTATTTAACAAATTTCATACCCTAACCCAAATTTACCTGAGTGATAGGCGAAGATGATGAACAGGAGTGCTTCTTTGGTCGATTAGTGTTGAAATTAGGGCACACAAATGGGCGACAAGGAAGGAGCTAGGAGGAGAAAGATGGCAGAAGTATTGAAGATTGAGCGATGAGTGAAACTTGAGCGATGAGTGAAGATTGAGCGACGAGTGCTTCTTTAGTCCCAGTGATGAGTGAAGATTGAGCGATGAGTGTACGAATTGGGCTGCAGTGAAGATTGAGGATGCAGATGAAGTGTTCAATGGCGCTGAGTGCTTCTTCAGTCCCAGTGCATGCTTCTCGAATGGGGGCTAAGTGTTCTGTCTGATGGGTGGGTGAAGTCAAGAGGGTTTGACCCAAAAAGACTTAAGGCGCCAAAAGGGTTTTATTAAAGCGGGCGTGCGCTTTGACAATACAAAGACCCGCAAATTTTTAATTTTTGTGTAACTTGCCCTACACAACGGATTTTCCTAAAACTATTGTTTTTAATAATTTAGAAAAATCTATCCAACCAAATAGCATTGGATATGATACCATTATATAACGGTTTCTTAATACCCGTTGTGTATTAAATTAAGATAACGGATAAAATACTAACCGTTGTCTATTGACTGTTGTCTATTTATATAATTGTAGTGGTGCTCCCTCACCGGCCAGCGACACTTTATCTCTTTACCCTTCTCTCCCAACCAAAATCTGAAAAAAAAAAAAAAAAAAAAAAAATCGAAAACCTAGATTTGGGTGATTTCTCTAATTGGGTTGGGATGGAAGGAGAGAGAGAGAGAGTGTGTGAGATAAAGTGAGACAGAGATGTGAGGTCAGTGGGGGAGGTGGAGGATGGTGGTGGGTTGAATTTGGTGAAATGCGTGGTCGCCAGAGGAGGAGAAGAATATGGTCGCCACATGGTCGACACGTGGTGGAATTTGTGGTTGACACAAGTCGATTTGTGTCGACCACAAATTCCACCATGTGTCGACCATGTGGCGACCATGTAACAACCAAAAATTCGATGTGTTGACCAAAAATTCCACAAAATAGCATATTTGGAAAAAAAAAAAAAAAAAAACACCAAACAAAGAAACCCAGTAAAGCCAAAAACAATTGCCTAACCATTTTGTAAATACAATATCCAATACTTAACATTAAATACAATATTCAATGCAATCAAATCCATATAGCAAAATGACTAACATTAACTCATCATCTTCTTGTTCTTCTTCTGGTAGGCGAAGGTGATGAGCAAAACTTCAAAACCCCAACTAATCATCTTCACAAACTCCAAAATAAAGCAAATTGGAAACCCACTAGTGCGAGCAGGGCGATGAGGAGGCCGGCAAGTGGTGGTCAACGATGAGGGCGGAGAAGGGTGATCTGTAAATTTGTTTGGTGAGGGAAGGGAGAGAGAAGGGAGGTGGGAAATTCAAACTACAATTTCTGAAAAAATGTTGTAGATTTTACATAGGGAAAATGTTAGCAAAAGGACTATAAATATACCCCTATTTTCAGTTGAGGACTCCAATTTCACTTTGATTCAATTAAGGACTATAATTTTTCAAATGACTTAATCAAGTACATTCCGTCATGTCTGTCACATTTACCGTTAAAAACTGATCACGTGACCCGCACATGACCAATTTGCAGGGGTATTTTCGTCTTTTCGTGCACAATTAAATCAGACCTTGCCCATCCCAACCGCCATTTCGTACGAAAATCCAAAAAAGAAAAAGCAAATCTGAAAACCTTCAGACCCATCGTATCTTATTCCTTCAGAGCCATCGCCTTCAACAAAAGCTTTAGGGATTTTAGTTTTCTAGAAGCTTTACGCCTTTACCAGTGCGAATCTGATCCAAGAATATTTGGGAATCATTGCGACTCTGACTGGAGATGGATATAGGCGAATTTCTCAGAGAAAGTGGGAATACCCCGATCTACAGTAGGTGGTCCCATGGTACTTCGATGAATTGTTTACTCATTCTTTTAGTTTCTTCCATGAAGTGCGATTTGAAAAATACCTTCTTTTTATGGATATTGTTTCTCTGTTGTCTCCTTATATCATAGTTTCGATTTTTTTTTTGCCTCTACTGCGTTGACGTTTTGGAGTTTTGTTGTGGCTTTTGGCCTTTATGAGTTGTTAGGACCAGTATGTGGAATAAATTAGAGGTGGGTGGCAGTGGGGACTGAGGTGGGTTGGATTAATTGTTGACTTCAATTTCGGTACTTGTCTGCAAAAATAGTACCTTAAATAATAGGGTTTATAGACATGCTTAATTAGTAAAATTAATTTACTAATTGCTTAATTAGTAAAATTAATTCATTAATTGCTTAATTAGTGAAATGGTTAGACAAATTCTTAGTTAGTCAAGGGTGTATTCCATTACTTAATTAATCATTTGGTGTTGTAAAACAGTAAAGGGTTTATGCATTTATGAAATGCATAATTAATTAACTATTTTGTTAATTACTTAATATGTGCTAAAATAGTAACCTAGTTTGGTTATATGCTTAATATGTATTTGCTATGCAGGTAATCCTGATCACTTTACCTTTGAAATACATCATGGGGGTACCTTGGTGACTTTAAATCCTGAAACAGGTGCGAGCATTTATGAAGGTAGGAATGTTGTTTGGGCAGACTATTGCAATTTGGACTACATGTCCTTATTTGAATTTGATGGGATTTCAAGGTATTTGGGGTATTTGGTGTCACCTTTGTATTATTACAGGCTGGCTAGCTATCCTCCAAACTTTGGATGGGAACCTGTCTTACATGATCAATGTATGCTGAGGTGTTGCGAACATCAAGTGAATAGGATTGCCTCAGTATATTACATCACATTCACCCACCAGAATCTAATTGAAAATAATGAAGCATAGCCTGATATTATTGATCTAGAAAAACAGGCTACTGGAGGGGAAGCACAGGCTGTTGGAGGGGCATCAGAAGGTGATGGGGCAGAAGTTGATGGTGGTGAAGCACAAGTTGATGCAGATGATAGTGGAAAGGGGCCAGCATGTTCTAAAGAAGTTGAAGCAGATGATAGTGGAAAGAGGCCAGCATGTTCTAAAGAAGTTGAGTCATTGTACGATGTTCCAATTGTTACCATATCAAATGACAAAGGCAAGGCCCCAATGGTAGAAGAAAGTGATGATGAAGAGGCACAATCAAATTGTGAGGATGATGAGTTATCTAAGGGTTTAAATGGTGATGAAGATGATGAAGACTATTGGTATCTGGATAATGAATATGAGCAGGAGGTTGAGAACATAAACATGTTTGACTATGTTGACATGGATATTCATAATGATGATGATTGTGGCAGTTTTGGAGAAGTTCAATCTGATGACATGGGAAATGAGGACGATATATGGAATTGTGATGAGAATGATGATGTAGACATTGATCACCTCCCTGCCAAGGAAAGGAGACGAAGGAAACTAATGCCAAAATTTACATATTTTAGAAAGAAAACTGACATGCGAGATCCAAAATTCAAATTAGGGCAGGTCTATGAATCTGTTGAGCTTTTAAGAGCAGCCATTAAGGAGTATTTCATTATCAATCAAAAGGATATCATATTTTCCAAGAATCATAAGTTAATGGTTAGAGCCAAATGTGCTAAGGGATGTCCTTGGCATCTTTATGGCTCATATGATAGAAAGATGCATACTTTTGTTGTGAGAACCTACATTAATGATCATAAGTGCACACCGCCATTATACAATGGGCATGCAAATTCAGTTTGGATGGCAAATAGATATGGGGCTGAGTTTAGAATGAATCCCAATTGGGACATGAAGGCATTCAAGCAAAGAGTCCAGAAGGAATTTAATGTGACAGTGAGTACATCTCAATTCTATAGAGCAAGACAAATAGCAATGAAGAAGATTGATGGTCATATTGATGACCAATATGCCAAGTTATGAGATTACTTGGAAACGCTTCAGCAGACAAATGAGAACACAACATGTAAGGTCAAAGCAGACTGGGAAAGTGACTCTCCAAGGTTTAGAAGATGATATATTTGCTTTGGGGCTAGCAAGAGGGGATATTTGAATGGTTGTAGACCTGTAATAGGTCTAGATGGGTGTTTTATAAAGGGGCACTACAAGGGACAACTGCTTAGTGCTATTGGTGTGGATGCCAACAATGGCATGTTTCCAATAGCCTATGCAGTTGTTGAGATTGAAAACAGATCCTCCTGGACATGGTTTCTAACCCTGTTGATTGATGCTTTGGGATAAAAAAACTCATGGGGGCAGGTGTTTATCTCAGATAAACAAAAGGGTCTTATGGATGCCATAAAAGATCTACTCCCAAATGCAGAGCACAGGAATTGTGTGAAGCACATGGCTGCCAACTTCAAGAAAAAACATCCAGGGTTGTTTCTATACAACTTGGTGTTTTCTACAGCCAAGTCAACAATAGAGCCAAGATTCTTGGCTGAAATGGACAAAATGAGAGATGCATATTCTGAAGCACATGGTTGGTTTCATGACAAACCACCACATAATTGGTGTCAAGCGTACTTCAGGACTCATGCCAAGTGTGATCTTATCCTGAACAACCTGTGTGAGTCTTTTAATGCTGCTATACTTACTGCTAGGCTATTCTACACATGCTCGAGAAGATAAGATTGTATGTGATGTTGTTGATGGCTAGAAGGAGGGAGGCTTGTCAAAAGTGGAATCATCCTGTGGGTCCAAGAATAAGAGAGATAATCTCTGAGAGGAAGAAAGAGTGCAATGTTTGCATTGTGAGCCATTCTGGTGCAAAAAAATATCAAGTGGATACTGGGAATGGCATGTGGTATGCTGTGGATCTTGATACTCGATCATGTTCATGCAAAAAGTGGGAGGTGAGTGGTATACCTTGCAATCATGCCATGGCTTGTATTTTCAGGCATGAAAAACAAGTTGAGGAATATGTGGATGAGAATATCTGATAGAGTCCTACATGGCGACTTATGCTCCTATGATCAATCCTTTACTTGGCCCAGACATGTAGTTGAGAAGTGGAAAGCCTCCATTGAAGCCTCCTGCATTTAAAACATAGCCAGGTATGCCAAAAAGAGTAAGGGCTCGAGATGCAAGTGAGCCTAAAGCACCATCAAATCCACATAAATTGAGAAAGTATGATGTTACCATCAAATGCAAGCAGTGTGGCAAGGAAGGCCATAACTCAAGGACATGTGGCAGACAAAAGATTCCAACTCAGGTGAGTTTATAATTCTTGCACATGGATTCTGCTCTTGTAAATAGATTTGGTGTGTGTACAAAAATTTTAACTTGGTCAAAATGCAGGTGACTAAGGCCCAGAACCCTAAGCAAGCTGTGCAGCCTAAACCTAAGAAGCAGAGGATGAAACAGAGACCAGACACCCCACCAAGGAGGATGAAAGGAAGCAGCATGCCAATATCTTTGAGTCAACCTATTGCCTCTAAAAGGCATGATACCAGCCAAGTTCCATGTCCCAGCCTGCTACATCATCTCACCAAGTTTCCATGTCTCAGCCAACAAGGAGGTTTAAGTCTTCTGCCAAGAGGAACACAAGATCATAAACCAGTCTAGCCACTGAACAGCCCAACATGAAAAAAGAAGTCAGCTGCTAAGAAGAAACAGCCATAGGCTATGGGTTTAGTTTAGTTTTTGCAATTAATTTCAGGACATGATGGTGATTTTGCTTGTAATTGAATTGTTTTGCTTTTGATTTTGGATTAGGGATTGGTGGTCACTGTTTTTTGTGGTAAATCACTAACATTAGCAAGTTTTTGTATTAGGAATGGTGGAATGGTGGTCACTGTTTTTGTGTATTTTGATAGTGGAATGGTGGGACATATTTGTATTAGGAAGGTGAATTGTTTTTTGTTATTAAGCAGGTGGATTAGAAGGTGAACTGTTATTAGGGAACCTAAGTAGGAACTGTTATTTGATGTCTTTTGCAAGATGTCCAAATTTTCTCATGTGCAAGATGTAAGACATGTTAATGTTAATGTCTTTTGCAACCGTGATTACTTTGTTATTCGTCCATTTTGACAACAATGATTCAACTTATATTTTGGCATGAAATTATTGTAAAATAAGCTTATTTGTTAAAAAGAACATGAACACTTGATTTAATTTCAACTGAATTCAATCCCAAATCTGGAAAATATTCAACTTAATTCCATTACACAACAGATGCCGATATTACATTCATTTACACAATTTCAAACCCAATATGTGCTGGTAGAACAAGCCCGATTAGGCAAAATACATCACAGTAATTTGCACAATGTCATCATACATTAAAGACACTACTAAAATGATAACTAAAGACTACCCTATAGGCCCTATGGACCAACACCCAACCCATTTTCTTCATGTTCCCTCCCGAACATCAGTACAAGAACAAAGAAAACCCATGAAAGAATGATGCAGAGCCACATCTTCTTTAACCTTGATTTCACTCGACCAACTTCTTCTTCCATTAGCCCTTGCTTCCTTAAAAGCCCAGGTATCACCTGCCTCGACCTTTCACACATAGGTGGATCGACCCACCTCCACAGATTGCAACCACCTCTGCCTCTCTGCAATTTTACAAACAGAGGACAGTGAAAAAATGCCCCAAGAAAACAAAGGCCAGAAATCTTTAAATATTGAATATTTGACAATAAAAAAATAAGAGAAAGTAAGTTGAGGCATCAGAATCATACCATGGAACAACACTCGAACCTCCTTTCTGGATTCAAATCAGTCCAAGATGTCCTTATCTGGATGGGTCTTCCACACTAGCAATACATTATACTAATTACCAGGTATGCTCTCAATAATCCACTCAAATGCTTTGTTTGTTTTTTGGGTTAAATAGCTAATATATAGACCTAGAGTTTCAGATGGGGATTGAGGTTTAATATTGGTGGGAAAGTCCATGTGGATGGCGGGAAATCGAGATTGCAGTTGGGATGGGCAAGGTCTGATTTAATTGTGCACGAAAAGATGAAAATGCCCCTGCAAACTGGTCACGTGCGGGTCACGTGACCAGTTTTTAACGGTAAATGTGACAGACATGACGGAATGTACTTGATTGAGCCATTTGAAAAATTCTAGTCCTTAATTGAATCAAAGTGAAATTGGAGTCCTCAACTGAAAATAGGAGTATATTTATAGTCCTTTTGCTAACATTTTCCCTTTTACATATATATATATGAAGGGTATTATGGGTATTTTATTAAAAAAGGTTAGAAAAGTAAGTTTTAAAGAGAGGAGGTCAAAAAAGTTTAGTTGATATTTAAAATGGTCATTGAATAAAATTTCTTTGGCCAGAAGTTACTACTTGGTTATTCTAGTGTAAATCTTTCCTTTTAATCCAAAGCATGTTACTGTTGGGAAAAAAAAAGTTTTTTAAAAATAAATAATTTATCATTGTTTAATTTTTACTGTTTTTTTGGTGAAATCAACAATGATGTGAAATCCATGAAAATTGTTGTGAAGTCCCCCGGAATCCAAGAGTCATCATATGTCCACCTTGTATACCCAGTTTCTCCTTCAAGCTGTAGACCATTGACTATTGAGAGCAGCATCTCTTCTTGTGATCATATATATTCGACACATTGCAGCTTGGCAAGGAAGAAGTAGCAGACAGGAAGCTTTTATACCTTGGAGGACTTTGATACTAAACACCCATTTCAAAATAAAATTGGCAGCTGAGTTTTGGTCATCATGCTACTATTTTTTATTTTTTACAACCATTATAAATCAAACAACCAAGAGTAGAATTTCCAATATAAAACATGTTCTTCATCAAGTGTTCAAAAGCAAAACGGTACCAAAAATCAACACCATAAAGCTTCTATTCATGTACATATATGTATATATAAATATGCGTAATAAGTAAAACAAACCAAACTTAAGCTTTCGATTCTTTCCTTTTGTCTTAAAATCCAGAAGTAGAGGGATAATTTGATTACAGAACAGTATCAAGTGGCATGACCTGTCTTCAACTGCACATGCAAGCAATTATATAGACAATCCTTTCTAGTGGAAAAGGTCTGTGGCCCTTAATTGACATATTTACAACCACATATTGAGGTCAACAATAATAATCTCACCAACTTCCCTCTCTAACACTAATGTTTCATTTCTTTTTTTTTTCTTTTCTTTTTCTTCTTGCAACTAACTCAAAACAAACAAATCTTAAACATAGCTATTTAAAAAGACACTAAGACCCTCCGATCCTGCATATTACAAGGTTACTTAAGAAAAATTAAAATAGAAGGAAAAAGAAAAGAAAAAAGGAATTCATAAGTCCAACAGAAAACAAAGGAATTTTCAACTTTTTAAACATCATTTCATTTCAAATAATGTTGGTTCAAGTAAATAAAAAAAAAAAAAATTGTTGGTTCATCTACCCTCATTCCCTATCTGTAAGGACCCTTCACTCATCAACTTCAAGCTTATGCTGTTGAATCTTTCCCGCGAGTATTGCCTTGATGCTTTTCTCCAATCTGTACCAGACTTCATCATAGCAACAAACTCGTCGTAACTTATGCGCCCATCCTGCAAGATGATATGAGAAAGGTTGTAGTTCAAGTTACCAAGACGAAAAACATTTTAAAAGGCCAATAATTATATTATAAACACACACACACACACATATATATATAGTGTAACACTGGTGGCCAGAAGCACAAGACAACCCTTTCAATTAGGGTGATTCAGTCAGCAATAAAAGAAAGACAAACAACAGTTGAACACATTTTGTAAATGACAGAAGTAGAGAGGGTGAATCTGGAGTTTGCATGATTGGCCTCCTTTGTCCACAAGTACTGGAGAAAAAATACACAAAATGGAAAGACCAAATTATGCTTCCAGATATTGTACAGAATACAGAGTGACCAGACCAGTCTGTTCTTAGAATAAGCATTTTCCCACTACAATTATAGCATCAACAAGGAACTAGACAAAGGAAAGCCAACTAAGATTATCTGGCCTCGGGAAAATAACAAATACACAGCAAGGTATTAAAAAAGGAAGACTCAAAAAGTCAAAAGGCCAGAAAATCCTTGAAAGTCTGAAATATGATATTGCGATTCACATTTAGCAACAAAGTAAGGTCTTCTAATCATGTATAATGGAATAAAATCTTTTTGGATTAAGGCTAAAGCTTTTCTAAATTAATTGTCTTTAAATGAGTAATGTGAACTAAAAACTACAATTATCACCTTATCTGTGTCCACATCATGCATAATGGCACGGATGACATCCTCGCCACCTGTGTCAACATCATCATTTAAAGCATTCCGCAATTCTTCAATTTCTATGTACCCACTTTGGTTTTGATCGAAGAATGAAAAAGCTTTATGTAGGTGCTCATCGTTGGCCATCCTTTTAAGGTGAACTGAAACTGCAACAAACTCTCCATAATTCAGAGCTCCATCACCATCAACATCAGCCTGTAGAAACCAGAAATCAATTAGTAACTTTTTACAAACCACAAAAGGAACTCACATGAAATGTTTTCCAGTAACATATTGTAGTCAATTACAAGAAAATTAGCAATTAACCCTCCTCTCCTCTCTCTCTCTCTCTCTCTCTCTCTCTCTCTCTCTCTCTCTCTCTCACATGTTTTTTTTTCTTAACTTCTTTACATTCTTATTTTGAGCTGAATCATCACAATGAAACTATTGCTGCTAGATTTTAGTTTGCTTCTCAAGATTTTACATGTTGCAGAGTTAAGCATATTATAATCCAACCCAAGGTTAAAAGTATGGAGGACAAGTTGGCTAAGCACAAATTGATGCTTACAGCTTCAACTAGTATTTGAAGATCTGGGTCAGGAATCTGCTGGCCAAGCTTATGTATCCCACTTCGAAGCTCTTCCAGGGTTACCTTGCCCTTGTTTCCAATGTCCATCATTTGAAATGCCTCCTTTATGCCAGCTGCTTCCTCAACTGACAAATGCTCGGCTATGACCTATGGATGAAAAGATTCAAATGTTCACACATCAATTTAAAAAAATATGAAGCCTATAGGGAAAATTTCACACAAGATACAAGTTGCCCAACATAAATGACTTCTATAATTATGGGACATCAATAATTTATAATGAAAAGTAGATTAAAACATTACCCCCAGAGCTCTTTTTTTCAGTTTGTTCATTACAGAAAATTGTTTCAGCCTTGCTCTGACATTCTCACCAAGTGGGACATTTGGGGCCTTCTTGGCATTTTGTACCCAAGGATGATCTACATGAAAAGAGTTGGAAAGAACTTGTCATATAAAGCAATATATCTTTGCAGAAATAAATCTTTGCAATTATATAACATATCAGATCACTGTAATTACCAATCACTTCCTGAGCTGTCAGCCGCCGCTTTGGATCAGGATCAAGCATTTTCTTAACCAGGTCCTTCGCATTATCAGAGACTCTAGGCCAAGGGTCCCTCTTGAAATCAATGATAGAGCGAATAATTGCTTGTGCTACCCCTTGTTCAGTTTCTACAGGGAAAAAGTTCTGAAAATTACCAGAAGGAAATACTAATAATATAAACAAGGAAATACACCAGCAGGTGCACTTGTGTGCATGATATCTAAATCAGAGATATCTTTTTCACAATTATCTTAGACAATCAAACTAGACACTGCATAATCCCTTTTCATCTCTAACCACCTATAGGAGTTGTAAAGAATCAAAATAGAAATACTGGAAACAGAGACACAAACCTGCCCAGAAAGGTGGAACACCACAGAGTAAAATATACAGGATAACCCCAGCACTCCAGATGTCAACCTCAGGGCCATAATTGCGCTTCAGAACCTCTGGAGCCATGTAATATGGACTTCCCACTATCTCATTGAATTGCTCGCCTACAGAATAGGGAGCCTTTAGCCACATTGTATTCAACATAAGCAGATGCAGAGATGGTAAAATGATGCTATAACATGATTTTCAATAATGAGGGAAGTATCAGTAAACAGGCTATACTGAAGCAGTACCAGGTTTAAAGAATACAGACAGCCCAAAATCAATTGCTTTTAAGGGGGCCGTTTCCTTCTTATTTGCAAATAGAAAGTTCTCTGGTTTGAGATCCCGATGCATTACTCCTTGTTTATGGCACATCTGCAAAGTAAAATGCATGTAAGTAAACCAGAATTTTCACAAGAGAATCTTCTGAACACCATCATCCAGCAACAGCAAATCAATGAAGATAAGTGACATCAGAGACAGAATTGGCAGATCGATTAATTTAACATGTAAGAAGAGAGGAAGAGAGAGAGAGAGATTGCATATTAATCACACTGTTATGTAATATAGACAAGTATCTTCAGTGCATAGGAAGTAGTTATAATAGCATGATCTAGCATATTGTATGTACAAAAGATTCAAACAATCATCAAGAAATCACCTAAAAGAATATATATGCCCCATAAAATAACAAAAAGAATAAATAAACCAATGAAACACTTCGACTAATCTTGTTAGAGAAAATGAACAAGGAAAGACAAAATGAAGACATCAAGGTTATACACATAATAGTATTTACTTTCAACATCAACCACAGGAAACTCAAACCAATCAACAGAATGCAGAGAAGAACTACAAGTGCCTGCAGAGAATATCCATGCAAGCGGATGGAGGCAAACATTCAAATCACCAAATGTTTTTTAATTTACCATTTAAAGTTCATAGAGTAAATGACAAGAACAAGAAGCACCACAAACTTATCAAGGTCAAAACTAATAGAGATTTCCCCTAAACTACCACAAAAGCAATAAATAGAACAAAAGAACATAACAAATCTGATTCAGCCAGCATCATATATTCATATAAGACAAACCATATCATGTTATATCAAATTAATGTAAGAGCATAATTATCAAATTTCACAACTATATGAATTACCAACCCAAATTAACACCACAGAAGAATAAGATTCAACCTGAACAACTTCAATGATCGTCCGCATTACGGCTGCAGCTGCACGCTCGGTGTAATGCCCCCTAGCAACAATGCGGTCGAATAACTCACCGCCCTCGCACAATTCCATCACAATGTGAACCGCATCGTCATCCTCATAAGTGTCCTTCAATGACACAATATTCGGGTGCTTAGGCAAATGCCTCATAATCTCAACCTCTCGCCGCACGTCCTCAATATCCACAGCAGTCCTTAGCTTCTTCTTTGAAATCGATTTGCACGCCAATTTTTCGCCTGAGTTTACATCTGTGCACAGATATGTGATTCCGAATTCCCCTCTTCCAAGCTCGCGACCCAGATCGTATTGAACCGAAATGTCTCGGCCAGTCGGGTCTTTCAAGACACATAGCTTGTCCCCACCACCATTGCCATTAATGGCACCACCAAAATCAGTAGCAAATGGATTGGGTTTCTTCTTGGCCTTCCTCTTGTTCTGGCCAGGTGTGCCAAGGGTTACACAGCAATTTCCCATGAATCAGAGCCTCTATGTTTCACAATTTCCCAGCTTTTCTTGAGATTTCAGGAAAACACAATTGAGCAAAAGGGTCAATAAATCCGAATCTGAACAGAACAAGAAAAATATATTAGAAAGAAATCAGATAATCATGTTGACAAATCCAAAATTTGAGCTCCATAACATTTCAGCTCCAAGATTTTGGCAGGAAGCATATTTAGAAACTGGGATGTTTTTCTTGATTTAAAATGCTTTTTTTTTTTTTTTTTTTGCAGAAACAAACCAGGAATCTTTGATTTTGTATAGAAAACAAAACAAAAACAATGACGTCTAAATTTCTTTCTTAATTATTTTCCAATGAAGCTAAAGATGAAAATGTTGGAGAACAATAAAACCCACCTGAAGGTTTCTTAAGATTTCTTGAATTTCACGTGATTTTCAAGAAGGCCCAGATGAAATTCGAAGGTAGGAGAGAGAGAGAGAGAGAGAGAGAGCGCTCTCGACCTAAAACAAGAAATGAGGGATTTGGGAAGGGGAAGAAAGAGAAAAGGCGATGTGAAGGTGTGAAAACGCCATGGATTTGCAGAGAGAGTCAAAGCTCTTTCAGGCTTCTGTTTCTCTCTCGTAATCCCTCCCTTCAATCCTTCTCTTCTTTTCTTTCTTTCTCTCTGTAAATCCAAAATTTTCTTGTTCTTTTGTATGGGAGTCAACCATAACAAAACAGAAAACAAACCTTCTCTTTCTTCTTTTCCTTTTTCTTTTTTCTTTTTCTTTTTCTTTTTCTTTTTTTTTTTCTCTCTTCCCAAAATATCCAGCAAACCTTTGCAATTACAGGTTTCTTTTTGTTTTGTTTTTGGTAATTTTCCTTTGTTACCGACTTACCGTTGGGTCAGTGACGTCAGTTACACACAAATTTCATCAAAATATATATTAAATATACTAAAAATTATTTTTTTAATCAATTGAAAATAAGCATATGAAAATAAAACAAATAGCAAAATTAAAGGCTAAAAACAGGTGATAAAAGAAATTATAGTATGTGTTGCACACAACCTGTGTATGGTTATAAGTAACAACCAACTACAACGAATCATTATCTCAATTTTTTTTTTTTGTATTTAGAGGAGCGGGGATCGAACTTGAGTGCCTCAAGTTCCAAGGTACAACTCTTCCAATTGTTTTATCCACCAACTGTATATCTTAAATAATTGTTGATTTTTCAGTTGAAGAAAAAAATAAGTAATATATTTTTTTTTAAGCAATTAATATTTGTTTTTTTTTTCAAAATTAAATCATTGTTAGTTTATTTTTAGTTTTAAGACCAAAGTTAGTTGTGCTACTAAAAGAATATTACCTTCAAAATATTTAGTAAACATAGTTGTATTATACAGATTTTGATCCTCTCCTAATCCAGCCTTCTTTCAACCTATCTAAGCTAACCTTTTACTATAGTCTTAAAAAAAAAAATTACTATAAAATGCCATGTGTCCAATAATACGTTCTCACAACAATTTTGAATTTTGTAAAAAATAAATATGAAAGAAAATGTAAAACAAAAAAATTATCTCCATCTTAAGGTAAGGTACATTTCTCATGCCATCGGATTAATTTGTTAGTTTAGATTTTTCTCCTTCTTCCTTAGTGTTGTTAGTTTTGTATTAATGAACAGTGATGACCACAATTTGGATAGTGAATTTGCATGGATATAAAGAATTAGGGTCCGTTTGGATTGAGGATTTGAATTTGAATTTGAATTTCAAATTCATGTATTTTAAATTCATGTATTTCAAATTCATGTATTTCAAATTCTATTGTTTGGATAAAAAAATGAAATATGAGAATTTCAATAAGGATTTCAATTGAAAATTTTAAATTTAAATATATTATTATGGTAACATATGATAGGCTTGCAAAGATAGCCTATAAATGAGGCCCGTGACCTATAAATTTAAACTAACTCATTTTAAATTGTACTTTATATTAGAAATCACTACATATTGTTAAAAAAAGAATAAAAAATTGTTCAAACCACATATTGGCTTACTATTTTATATTAGAAAAATCACTACTGTTGGGAAATGTAAATTAATGTTCAAGATCACTATAAATTAAAAAACTACTGAAATTCATATTCATAAAAATATAATTATATTTTTATAAGTTCAAACAACATAAGCTGCTCTAGCTTGATACTCTTCAAACATTTGAATGGCTAAGGTATCTCGGAATGTTGTCCACTCTTCAGTCACTCTAACTGCTCTAATGTACTCCTCATCCACATCTTCATTTCCCAACTCTAAAGAATTTTCCAAGTCTTGGTCCACATCATTCAATAATTCATCTTCTGGCATCTCATCTCGAAGAAAGTTATGAATAATGCAGCAAGCATTAATAATCCTAACTTGTGTTTTCACATTAAAAAACTTGATGTGCGTAGTATAGCCCATCGCTTTTTCAATAATCCAAATGCTCTTTCAATTGTATTTCTTGCAGATGAATATCGAAGATTGAACAACTCTTTGTAATTTGTTGGAGTATTTCCCCTCCACAATTTAAGATGATATCTAGTACCCCGATAAGGAGCTAAAAACCCTGGTCCATTAGTGTAACCCGCATCCACGAGATAGTATTTGTCTACAAATACAAAGTATACAGTATGATCAAACATCAAATGAGAATGAAAATAAAAATTACACAGCATAAACTATGAATGTTACAGTGTAGGATTGAATGCCTACTTGATGGGACTTTTAAGCCACTGTGTCTATGCAAGGCATCACGTAACACTCGAGAGTCTGCTGCAGATCCCTCCCAACCAGGTAATACGTAAGTAAATTTCATGTTAGCATCACAAACACCTAAGACATTCGTGCTAATGTCACCCTTCCTATTTCGATATCTTGGTTTATCATCAATGGGAACAGTTAGATTAACATAAGTCCCATCAAGTGCTCCAAGTGCGCCCTAACAAACACATCAATGCTCATATTATAATTAAGTACTATATAATTTGATTTGCAATTATATATGCAAGGAATAAAAACTTTTTAATACCTGAAACCATCTCCATTTCTCAGCATCTCGCTCATTGAGAACTACTTCATGATGTTTTATGTAATATTTCCCAAGTTTGATCACTGCTCGTAAAACAACATGAAATTGTCTACTTATTGTTTCTCCTGAGCGAGCATATATAGCTTTAATAGTACTATTTTTAAGGTTGTGTCCTAGCATATGCAAAAATAATGCCACAACTTCTTTAATGGTGACATTTCTTGTAGTCACCAACCCACCTTGATCTTGTAGAATATTACACAACTTCTGAAATTGCAATGGCTTCATTCTTAATTGTGCAAAGCATGTAGGCTCATTTTCTAAGGCTCTCATCCAAAGTTTCCTCCTATAAGCTTTTTCATCAACTTCACATCTTAAAGGTTGTTTTGTCATATACTTTCTCTTCCGCCTTTGAGCACCAATAGCTAACATCAAAAAACTAATAACTAAAACAACAACTTGCATTACTTTTTTCTTACGTAATTTCTTTGTCATCCTTTCATTTCTGCTTTGAATTAACAAACCTCTCTCACCATTATCCATGAGGGCTACAAAGTGAACCAATTTGCCCTAACAAATGAACAATAAAAATTTTGTAATTCTGGATGCTAAAGCAATTTTTTATTAAGCAATCAACAAGTAACATGCACCACATATCCTAACAGCAATCAACAAGTAACAGAAATCAACCAGAATCAGCCAAAGCACCTAACTTTCAACAAATACAATTGCATAATACACAAATTTCTTATGTTTGTTTGTTTATAATAAATGGGGGTTTTTTTTTTTTTTTGAGAGAGAATAATAATATGTGGGTTTAGATGGGTGGGTGAGTCTGAGCAGAACCAGCAAATGGTCCATACCATTCAACAAATCATCAACAACTGCTAACTTAAGCTTAATCACAAGAACTCCAAATTCCCACAAACAAAATATAAAATAAAAAGATCAAAAAGACAACTTGAAAAATAATAACAAAACAAAATTGTGCTCCCTTAACAGCAAAGAGAAAAAAGAAAACCATGTGCCTACTAAATCACAACCACAAAGTACACCACTACGCAAACACATGCAATTCTCACCCACCAACCTGGTTATGTCATAAACCAGAAGTGCTCCAGCTGCTCCTTTGTAGTAAGATCTAGTGATGGATCTGAAAGATTCTTGCCCAACCTGAAATAAAACCAAGGATTGCTTGATTAAGTATATTCATTGCACTACTAAAATATCTCCATTTTTCTGATCTCTTGTCTAGTTGTCTCTTAATTAAGCTTCTCTGGCCTGGCTCTGCAGCTACGAGAGTACTATTTTAATTAATAATTCTCTGTGCACTACTAGATGCTATATTGACCAAGCTAATAAGCAAACTTATATAAAGAGAGAAATGAACTCTGCTGCCAAGTCGTTTTTGCTTAGTTTGGTAGGTGTAGATAGATATCAAACAATACTTGGGACTGAAGCTCTACGTATACATATATAAAAAATTAACAGCAGCAGGGCCAATTAATTTCTCACATCCCAATTAATAAACCCAATTCTTTGACTAGTCATATTCTTTTTCTAACTCTCCCCAGAAAAAAAAAAATTAAAGCCCTCTCTCCCCCACATGTGTAATATAATGCTTTGCTCTTCTCTTTTCTGGGAAGCTTTTCTTAAGGAACAAACACAAAGCTTTGCCAAAAGTGACCCAACAAAGATTTCTGCAGGTTCCAATTCCATGCATGTCCTCCAAGGAACTGAATTAAGGACCAGCCAAAGCTATTCCAATTTGGAAACAGACATCAACAAATTTCATAGTGAGCAAACCCTCTGTTAACTTCTAATTCTATTGTATTATGTTTGTGGGTAATTGTTGTTTTTGGGTTTAAAGCACAAACAAAATAAAGTGAGTAATTCTAATCAGATTTTTGTTCAAGCTTAACTTTGTGGGCAATATGTAATTTTGTTTTTGCTTCTTTTGGATTTTGAAGTGTATCCCAAAGTGAAGGTGAGGGTGCATGAAGAAAAAGATGATCTTTCTCCACAGAATGATCACAGAGCATTGCTGCTGACAAAAGTCTCTGAGGGTACAATTTAATTTCATCACTTGTTAAAATGTTAGTAACCATATATTTTTGTCTGATATATAGATGCTCGGAATTTTCAGTGAAGCAGATTCAAAGCTGTTCTTTACCATTAATTACCAAAACCATGAAGGCTTATGTTCCCAAGTTACCAGGACAATCAATTTTGTTGTCATCTATATACACTCAAGTTTTTAAGGTTTTTATTTTCAGAGAATGATGGGATGATTGGGAGTAGAAAGAAGCTAACTGATAAGAAATCTTCGGCTTTCAAAGTGCATAGCACAAAAGAGAGAGTACCTGCCCAAACCAAGATAGCCCCAAGTCAAGTGAAGGCAGCAAGGCCCCAAGTCAAGAGAGAGTACCTGATCGACACCGGCAGGAGCAGATCGATTCTGGGAGGTGGTGATTGTGTGGAGGCGAGGTTGTGATGAGACAACTTTTTGGCCGGAGAAGTCGAACCCGACAGAGGTGGCCGACGCCAGAAGGAGCTCGTCGACGCCGGCATAAGCAGATCGAAGCCTAGAGGTGGTGGCGAGGTCGGGTTTCTGTGGAGGCGAGATCGTGATAGATTTTCTATTGGACTGAGTATTTCAAATACCTACATTCAGAAGTGATTTCAAATACACGGTTTTGGGCCTTTCAAATCTATCCTGGATTTGGGCCAAATCCAAATCCTTACTTAAAGATAAGCCCAAACAGGTGAATTTGAATTTAGGAAGCCCAAATCCAAATCCACCTCTTGAAATACAGGTTCCCAAACGGACCCTTAGTTTCTCAATAATGATGATTGCAATTTGGGTGGTGAATTACTAGGATACGAAGAATCAAAAAATTTTAAAATTATAAACTCAAAAGGATATTTTAAAAGATGAATCAATATGAGTTGTCCAGTCTTTTCTTAATGTGGAGAACTTGGTGAATAGAATCTTCATAGGCTTCTCATCATGAGAAGTTCATTGACAATGGTTAGAAAAATTTCATTTCATGTCTTAAAAGTGCATGCATATGATATAAGAAATTTATTTGTATTTTGGTTCAACCTTTGAACTTTAATTTCTTTCTATTGTGCATTATTGGCTGACAAATCTGCTCATGAATGAAGGTACATAACATACCCTTATCTCACTAGTTACATATTTACAATATGATTTTTCTCTCTCTGCACATGTCACGCCCCAACTCATATTAATTAATTTCTATTTAGTTTAAGTGTGAATCATATCTTAATTAAAGAAATATAATTTATAACATCAACATATGACATAAATAGATAAATAAGTTGTTGATGCACAAATTTGGATCGGTGGTATATTTAGCAGACACATAATGAACACGAGATGTATAATGGATCACCACGATCCATGTGATCGGGCTACATCTACTTATGTCTTTTGGGTTCTCATTATGAATAAATGTGTTACATTGTACAAAGAGAGCATGAAAGCTCTAGAGAGATAATGAGAGTTAGGTCTAAAGATGAGAGAGAGGAGATATAGAGATGAAGAGATCATTTTCTATGTGGGTAAGGGTCCCTATTTATAGAGGATAGGGAGTTCTAGATTAATTGTGATCATATTGCCAAATCGAGTAAGAACCTAAAGGGTCACACATACAATGTGGGAGACCAAAAGAAAAGGATGATATATACTGAGGATCAATATGTTTGATTATTGATCATAATTATCGTGATAGTTGTTATTACCTAAGACTGGGAGTTGACACTTCCCAGTGGGTCACCCATCCTAGTATTGCTCTACTGTGAGCTCAGTTAACTGTGAAGTACTAATGGGGACTATAAATCTCTAATGACTTAATTACTAATTGATGAAGACAATTAGTAAGCCCATAAGTCAAGTGACTAATTTGAAATGATCACTTGACATAATATTTTCTTAAGTAGGATTAATTAACTAATTAATCTACTAAGAGAGTAAAATTGGAAATTCAAATGATGGGCCTTGTAGAACCCATCTCCATCACCATTCCATTGATGCCATACCCAGAAAAGAACGGGTCTTGTAGATCATTCTTTTATTTTCATCTTTCCTTCTTCCACACTTGATGTGGACTAGCTTTAGAAAGTTCACACTTGGGGTCTTAAGCTTCTAGCCTAGATGAGAGTTCATCCTCTTAGTGGAGCCAAACCTTGAAGATGGACATGAATGAAGGCATCCCTATGGATGTGTGCAATCTTGGGTTCTTCCCAAGATGGTCTTCAACAGTAATTTCTTATCTTGTATAGCTATTACTAGTTTTTCATTTCTTATCAAACCTAAGGATCCTAGGGCTAAGGGAAAAAGTGATTATAATTGAAAATTCACCATGCTTCCACACTTAGATGTTTGATTCTAGGTTCACCCACGTTTCCCTTCACCTATGTCTGGTAGGATCGATCCTATGC
Organism: Dryas octopetala; assembly: GCF_963921425.1. Taxonomy (NCBI): domain Eukaryota; kingdom Viridiplantae; phylum Streptophyta; class Magnoliopsida; order Rosales; family Rosaceae; genus Dryas; species Dryas octopetala. Next base: position 29,190,131 of record NC_141366.1, read on the forward strand.
TTTGTAGGATCGACCATATGCCTGGGAAGGTCGGTCCTATGAAATTTTGAATATTTTTTTTAATAAGTGAGATCGATCCCGTGAGATTTTTTCTAAGTTTTCACTTTTCCTAGTCTGATTTTTTCAAGGTTTTCATCCATAATTCATCTATAATATTTTCAAATATATATACAGGGTCTATGACTTGTTTCCTACTCCTATATATATGATTTTTGTCTTATTTCCTTATTCCATAAGGTTTTGATTCTTTTATATATATAGCTTTCTCATAATTCTAGGTTCATCACACACATTATACAACTTTGAGAGATTATATATTCTAGGGTTTGGTGTGATCTTTGTTATGATACTATGAACATCCTTGTTACATAAACATTAATCATATATGATAATTCATCGTGCATAAGTATGAATAGTTTGAATAAATTGTTGCTTGTGAATCTATTCAAGCTATCACATCTTTCATTCATTCTCCATCTTTGATTGAACTCGAGTATCATGATCGAAGCTGGGTTTGCGAGCTCTTGTCTTCAGGGCGTTGGCAAGAAGGTCTCCATACTATTCTCGTGATCGAAGAGCTGCAAGTGGTGTGAGGTTAGTGTATCTTTTTAGAACGAGTCTAGTTAACTTGTTGTAACTTTTCAGGTATCATAGTGAATTTTTTTCCCTGGACTAGATCCCGCAATTTTTACTCAATGGAGGGTTTTTCGTATCAAAAAATCTTGTGTGCACTATGTGATTGATTGATTATTGGTTTTATTACTTAGTTGATTTTATTTTAATTCGTTGCTTAATTTATCAACTTGGTAATTTTTAAAATTGGATAATTTTGTGTTTAAGACTATTCACCCCTTCTAGGCTTAGTTAGTGATCAACTTGAGAATTTCAATTGGTATTAGAGCAAGTCACTAGAATCACTTAGTGAGATCCTAGGTAAGGTCACTGAGAATGGATCGTGCGAGCAGTTCTATTGCTTATCTCTCATTGTTTGCAATCTTAAGTGAGGCTTGAATGCAATATTCACAGCCTTGACTCATGATCATTTCAAACATATTTCACACTGTGAAATATCTAGGGAGGCATGAGATATTCTGCAAGTTATCCATGAAGGAACTTCATCTGTCAAAGAGTCTAAATTGCAATTGCTCACAACTCAATTTAAAAATATAAAAATGCAAGAAACTGAAAAACTTCTCTAAATTTTATGCTAGGCTTTGTGATATAATTAATTCTTGTCATAACCTAGGTGATAAATAGTTCCTAAACATAAGGTTGTCAAAAAAGTTTTTAGGTCTCTTTCTACATGTTTTCATGCAAAAGTAACTGCTATTGAAGAATTTAAAAACTTAAACACTTTGAAAATTTAAGACTTGGTTTGTTCACTAAAGACTTTTAAGATGCAATTCCCTAAACCTAAGAAGATGAAAATTATTGCTCTTAAAAACTAGCTGTTAATGAAACCTCTAATGAGTCTGATGATGATGATAATCAGGGGTTTGATACTCCTATAACTATAAAAGATTTGACTTTGTTTTTTAAACGATTTAGATGCATGTTTAGGTGAAATACAGGCTAGGTAAGTCGAGTGATAGGAATTTTGAACAAAACAAGGGTAGGAGGTCAAAGTCTAAGGTGAATGTGAGTTCAAAGAAAAATGTTCAATGTTTTGAATGTCAGAGATTTGGTCATTATGCTTCTGATTGTGCTAACACTAGAATGAAAAAAGGTTAAGGAGAAAAATAACGCAATTAACACAATTTGGAGTAATAGTGAGTCATATTTTTTTGCTGCTCTTTCGTGGAAATTTCATCTCTTCTTTGTAGTCCTTTGCCTATTTAAAGAAGCCTTAGCCCTCATCTCTGGGCTCTCCTTTTTCACGCCCATTAGGGGCTATGCTAGCTTAGGCCTATTCTTTATTTTTATTTTTACGTTTTGTAATGTCTTCTTTTATTTTTACTTTGTAGTACATCTCCATTTAATGTTATGTTTATTTAGTTATTTAAATTCTCCTATTGTCTCTTTTATTTAGTCTATTCTTATTTCATTCTTGTCTTTTAATATTATGAGTTTAGTTTATTTATTCTCTTGCATTTTTAGTTTTAGTATTTTTTTTCCTTGTTTTTATTTTCACCATGGTTGGTCACTACTCACTAGACCCTTTTACCTTGGTAAGGGGAAAGCATCACCATGTTATATTTTCTAGTTAATGTTTAGTTAATTTTATAGATCTTGTTTACAAATTGTGAAAAGAGCAAATTTTCACCCATGATGCCATGTATCATAGGTTGTTAGAAACCTCTTTTCTACATCTATGCTTGGTTGTTAAAGTTTCAATGCAAATTTTTTGATCTCTAGTTGTTACTTAAAATTTGGTTTCACTTGAGATGCTTAGAGCTTGTGCTCTTAAGCAAAAACAAGATCTAGCTACCATGAAAAATAATTTCTTTTGAGCTTTAAATATAAATACATTTGGTAAGAGCATCAAGTTAAGTCTTGGGTACCCTCATTTCTATGGGAAATTACTAGATCTTTGTTACCCTAGACCTTGGTTCCATACCAATTTCTAGTCCCTTCCACCCATATTTGCCATTTTATTTAGTTATTATTTAGTTTCTCTTATTAAAAAAACCATCAAATATCTTAAGCTAGGTTAGATTTAAAGTAACTAAAGTTTAAATTAGTGTATCTCTTTTGTAACACTCCTTGAGGATCGGCCTTGGAAAGTGTCGTCTATACTCTAGACTCGTACACTTGCGAGTAATAATTAAAACACAACACTGAGACAGGGGCAAGCTTCAAAGTAGAATTTGAGGGAATTGAACTTGCAGCACGCTGAACTGTTTTTTACTAAATGACCTGCCCAAATAGATGATGTTTGGGAGGAGTCACTTAAAAAAAAATAAAAAAAACATAAAAGCAAAATAAAGGACTTGATCATATTTTTTTCCCCAAATTCCAAAATCCCTAACATTTTCCTTAACTTCACTGCACAGCACCGCTGCAAGCTTGGAAGTCTGCCATCTCTTGACTTTGGTCTGTCCAAGTGCTCAGCAGCCACTAGAAGTCTGCCGATCATATTTTTTGGGAATTACTTAGGTCCTGAGGTTTGAGGACCCTCTTGTCCTCAACAATGATGTGTCCAATAACATAAAGCCATGTAGTTGCTTTTAAAATTGCCAAACACTCCCACTATTCAACCTAGCCTCTCCACCACCGCGGCACCACCCACCCCCACTCATTCAACCCAGCAGCCCACCCCCTCTCATCTTCATTGTCAGAGTCCACCACCGACAACCCCCTCATCGGCTAACCCCCACCACCAACAACCCACCCACTACCAGAGAACCCCCCACCACTGGCTCCCCTTTCTTTGTAAAAAGATTTGGGGTTTAATTTTTTTTTTTCTCACTAAGATATATATTTTTTGTGTTGGATTTTTTGGATACCCTTTTGGTTGATTGAAGGGACATGGGATGATATTGGTTTTTGGTTGTTGTGATTTTAGATTGTAGAGTTATAGATTTTTGGTATTAGTAGATCTCCAATTACTTAAGAGAGAGTAAAAGAGAGGCAGAAAGATGAGGGAGGGGGTTCCGGCGGTTGGGCGGTGGTGGACGTTGCCACCAGTACGTAGAGGTCGTTGGTGCCAGCAGTGAATGTCACCGGTGCCGGTGGTGAGGATGGCCAGTATTGGACCTTTGGAAGTGATGATGGGAGGGGGTGGAGTTGCTGGGTTAGATGAGTGGGAGTGTTTGGCTACATGTTTAATCAATTTTAAAATCAAACACATAAACTTGATTTTATTGGGCACATCAACACTAAGGACAAAAGGGTCCTCAAACCTCAGGACCTAAGTAATTCCCATATTTTTTTCCTAACTTCTAAGAATTGTTGTATCTGTTTGGTGGCCTTGGTCCATTTGGAGTTTGGAAAATTGGACTAAAGATAAAAACTTGCGTTTTTATTTAGAATTAATTACTCTATGATGCATGACAAGCATTCTATTTAACCTTTACTATACCTATTGTTCAAATTTAACAATAAGGTCACATTTGTAAGTTATGATATTAAAAAAAAGACATAAATTCAATTTAGACATATAACTATATATACAATTTCAACGGGGTCCACGAACTTTAAAATATTTCAAATATACACTCGATTTATTATCTAAATTGAAAAATGGACTTCCGTCCATCGATTTGTTGAGAGATCAATTAAATGCCAGCTTGGCTTTTGCTGACGGGAATTAATTGGCGATGTGGCACCAACTCAGCATACCTTTCCTGCTAAATGAGCGACACATGGCCACCTGACACGGGCCCACACGCCCATCACCTCTTTCCCGCTCGTCGAACGCTCTCTTGACCATTTAGTCTCCCAAAAACATCACGTTTTCTCCCAAATTCGAATATAAATCCATCACTTGTGTTCGACAAGCGAGAAAGAGATGATGAGTTTGTGGGCCCGTGTTAGGGGTTAGGTGGACAGATGTCACTGTGTCGCTTATTTGGCGGGAAATGTTTGCTGAGATAGCGCCACGTCGCCAAGTAATCCCGGTCAGCAAAAGCCAAACTGACATTTACTTGATCTCTCAACGAATCAATGGACGGAAATCCATTTTTCAATTTAGATAATAGATCGGGTGTATATTTGAAATATTTTAAAGTTCGTGGACCCCGTTAAAATAGCATATATAGTTATGTGTCTAAATTGAATTTATGCCTAAAATATATGTTATTCTCTCTCTCTCTCTCTCTCTCTCTCTCTCTCTCTCTCTCTCTCTCTCGATCCATGTGCGCAGCCACTGCTCCATAAAGAAGCTTCTTGCTCTGGCCTTCCCCCGATGAATGTTGACCACTGATGTGCTCCCTACATCGGCACCAACTTAACCCACCCCTCCCCCTTGCCGGCTGCCTGCCACCTATAGCAAATTGACACAAGAAAGGGGAATAAAGTCACCGGCTTCCTCGCCAGATTCTGGCCACCTCCAACCTCCGATCACCTTGGTTTTTAGTGGGTTTTTCTCCTCTCCTTATAGGCTTCATTTTTCCTATATATTTGTTAGTTTAATTTTGAGTATTTGAGAAATTGAAATTTGGGGTTTAGGAACTCATTTTAGGTTACCTTTAATTTTGGCTTTGGAGAGTGATTTTGGGTGTTTTTGAGTAAAACAAATATTGAAATTACGAAATGAAACTGTAAACTGAAATTGCAAAATGAACTTAAATTGCGATTTTTTTAGTTTGTTAATTGCATCAGATAATTGAAATTGCGATTTTATAAAAGTGTTCTCTATAACTGGAACTACGACTGAAACAAGTGAAACTGAAACTACAGTAAAAACTGAAATTCTATGTGTGTGTGTGTGTGCTCTTCAACCTAATCAAACCCCCTACCGTGTGTGTGTGGTGTAGATAAATTGAAAATTAAATTTATGGTTGTTGGTGGGTTGATATTACCTTAAAATTAAATTTGTGAGCTTGAATGCTTTTGGTTGGGTTGCGAGTACCTTAAACTTAATGGAAGATGAGCTGTAAGTTATTTGATTTGGGTGGTTTTGGTTAAATTAAAAGTTTGTTCGATACCTTATAATTAATACTCTTTTATTTAAGTTAAACACTTTCTAAATTCTAGCTCCAGTTTGCTTTGAATTTGGTCTCCTTGCCGTGTTGGTCTCCTTGCTTGTTTGATTATTATTATTTTTTTTTGTCGTAATTGGTTAATAGCTTCTTGTGTGTGTATTTATAGACTTTTTGTTGTAATTATTGCTTCTTATGTGTCGGTGTGTGTAATTACTTGATTACTTATCTGAGGGTTGGTAGGTGCACTGCAAGATATTTTAGTTGAGGTTGAGTAGAATATTCAGCAACTAATGAAGTGTTATAAAAAAGAATGTGAGGAAATGTTTAGAACATGAGAATTTCATCTCTTAATTTCTTTGTCTTTCAATTTAGGAGTTAGCAAGTGATGAGAGTAAGGAGAAAAATGTACCAATTTATAGACTAAATTATAGACATAAATGGCTATGATCAATTTCTAGTTATTTGTTAATATACTTTATATACTTTTTTATTATTTATATAAAAAATACAATGAGTTGTCACATTTAACAAGATTATATACTAGATTACTAGGTGATTACCGTTTGGGTCCACCACTGCTTAGTTGCCAAGGTTATAATTTCTAAAGATATAGATGAAAAAAAAGATAAGAAGAAAGAAGAAGAAGATAAAAGGAACAAGCAAACAGGAGGAAGAAGAAGACTGCAATGTTAACGTTACTGCTAAAATTTTGGCTGTCTTAGTTCCGTTGGGCTGGAAGGAATGGACCTAATTAATTTATTTTGAGTTTTGGGCTTTACTAAATAAGTAATGAGTCATGGGCTGTATTATTTCTTTCGGCTGAAAACAGTGGGCTAATAAATTGGATTTGGTTAACTTCTAAACTTAATTGAGCCCAAAACTGTTAAATTTTTTTTTAACTAGATAATTATATTTAATGTTAATAATTATAAACCCCCTAGTTAGAGATAAAATCTCTCATAACCTCCACCCAAAATCTAACTCTCTTATAACCCCCAATCTTACACTTAATATTTTCCTAAACCCCCTAGTCAACTAATACCCAGTCAACTTTGACTCCCCATATTTTAATTTTCCAGTTTTACCCCTTTTGTTTTATTTTCATTTTCAGCCAACTAATACTCTCTCTCTCTCTCTCTCTCTCTCTCTCTCTCTCTCTCTCTCTCTCTCTCTCTCTCTCTCTCTCTCTCTCGGTCTCTCCTATCTGTTGCCTCTCTCCCCTCTGCGTCTCTCTCTCTCCCCGCTGCTGTCGCCGGGGCGTGCGCCGCCGTCTGGCGACGGTTGCCGGTGAGACCGGTCCCATCACACTCGCCTCTCCTTCCTCTTCCTCCCTATGCCCTCCACGTGCCGTGAAACTAAACGTCGATGCCAGATCGAGTCTAAGCAGATCTGAGCTCTCTCGCCGGCGATCCGTCAATTCCGGCGGCGACGAGGTGTCGGACCGGTTGGGTTCTTCTCGCCTCTTCCTCTTCAGTCTCTCCATGCCATTTCCTCACTCCGACCACCACTGGGCACGGCTTTTGCGAAGCTACAAAGCTGCGGCTTCTCCGACGGTTTTTGGGCCGATTCCGATGGTGTTTTCTGTCGATCCAGGTATCAATCTTTGTCCCCTCGACCTGCTCTTGCTATTGGTTGGGTTGTTTTAACTCAAATCTTGGTTTTCATGTTGGTTTGCCGCTGCAACCGCTAGATCCGCCACTTGTGGCGGCGGGTTGGGTGTTTTTTTTTGCTGTTCAGCCTCCCCCGAATCCTAAAAGCTCAATTCGAGGTCCAAGAATATTTTTGGGTGAGTTCTGTAATTTTCTGTGTGTTGATTGGGGCTGGACAGCCACCGTGTGTGGTGGTCACCGCCCGACTCGGCCGTTGAACGATCAATTTTATGAACCCTGTTTGATTTGTTGAACTGTCTGGTCTTAAACAGGTACCTCGGCGATTAAAAAGTGCAACTGAATTCAACAAATTCAGTTTCAGTTTCTAGCTTAATTAGTGTAACTGTGTAAATTCAGTTTCAGTTCTAGAAAATTTAGTTTTACTTTCTGAAAATTCAGTTTCACCCCAAATTCAGTTCTACCTTAATTATGTTAATCGGATAGAAATGTGGGTTTTTTAATTGATTTATAAGTATATACAAATTTACTTAATTTATTGATTAAACAGTTTCAGTTCGTGAAACATGAGTTTTAAATGAACTTTGAATGAAATTATGGTTCTGAAATATGATGAATCAAATTTGCAGGTAGAAACAGATCGAGGTAGTGGCGACTGTCGTGTACTCGTCGCGCGTGAGGTGATCAGACGACGTTGTATTGTTGGCTACTCCTCTCATCTCAATGACTTGTTGTATTGTTGGTTTTTTTTTTTATAAGGTTGCTGTGTTCTTTTTAGTGAAACGGAATTCAGTAAAGGTGTAACTGTTTTAGTGAAGTGTAATTGTTTTAGTAAAGGTGTAATTGTTTTTTAATTAAGGTGGCATTTTAGTCGAGGTGTAATTGTTTCATCACTTTATTCAGTTTCAGTAAGTGAATTCATAACTGAATTCTTCAATTTAGTGTAACTGAATTTCTGAAATTCAATTTCAGTGTAATTGAATTCTTGAAAATTTTTGAAATTCAGTTTCAGTGTAACTGAATTTTTGAAATTCAGTTTTAGTGTAATGAAATTCAATTTCAGTGTTTGATTTTAGTTTTAATGAAATATTGAGTTTTAGCAAAAACTTCAATTCCAAAAAAAAAAAAAAAAAAAAAAAAAACAGTTTCACCAAAATACAGTTACAATGACGTCAGCATGTGTCAGCATGCGTCAGTGCGCGTCAGAAGGGTAATTTAGGATTATAAGTTTTAGGGGGTTTTGAAAGAGTTTCTAGATGGGTGGGGGTTTAGACAAATTTTTTTGGTGAGTAGGGTGTTTAAAATTAGGCACTATTATATTTATAGGATTTTAAAGTAAAGGACCAAAGGTCTTGACAGCACATTAAAATTCATAGTTAGCTTCCCAAGGCTTAAGAAAAGAAGGGAGGGTGGTCTGGAGGAAGGGATGGGAGCTTGGGCAATGGAAAGAGTGGGAGGGAGCTTTTTTGTCCCTCTCATACTCACTTTGTTACAATTTTGATGCTCAAAGTGTGGTTTCTGCTCTGAAGAATGTAAAATAAAGTTTTGCAGCTGAAGGCATGCTGACAGAATGTAAAATATAGATTCGGTTCCAATACAATACAATACAATACAGACCAAGATAATGTAATATACAGGAACCAAAAGATAATGTAATATACACCATATAGACCAAGATCATGGGAAACATTGGATTTTCATGAACTTATAAAAGATATTGATAAGCCATTATTGACTTCTCTCCTTCTCTAAATATTTTGCACATTCATAGTATTAAAAAGATTATAAGGAGGACTAATTCTTCTGTATCATCTGTGCAGATTCTCATAGAAGGTCAAGCCAGAGTTAACTTATTCATAAGCTTTGCTCCAAAATGATTGATAACCCATCAGTGCTGAACAAAAGTTTTTTGGTAGTGGCTCAAAAAACTGCTACTTTGAGATTCGTCTTTCAACAATTGTGGCTGGAGCTTCCTCTGGTCCATCTATGGATGGCTTTATAACTGTGAAAAAGAACACATTATAGAAAATGGTGAAAGCAAAGAGAGCAACAGCAGTGTATGTGAAAAAAGATCCTGAAAATTCCCCAGTTTCTTGATCATCTGTTTGCTCTCTTGTAAGATTCACTTCCGGAGCTGCAATCAGTTGAAAACAGTTCTCATCAATAATCTTCCCATAATATTAACATACCATTAAATAATTCCATTGCCATTCCTAATAAGGCCCTATGAAATTGCAAATGCTACTTCATAGTTCCTTCACAATTCACATATTAGCAAAGATTTAAACAAAATCATAGCTTTGCAGCTTTAGATGCTGCAGTCCATAGTCAACTAAATTATATTAGAAAATACAATTTGACAAAATAAAATTTATTTTAATTGTAATCGTATAGTACACCTTGCTTTAAGGGAGCCATGAAACCTTACTGCAAATTGAAATCAATCTATGGCTTATCATGACAAGGCTTTAAATTGTAAAAGCGGTTTTGTGCTAGGAATCTGCTGCATTATAATGAGACTCAAAACTCCTATAAGCAACTGTAATTCATAAACACTACTTCCAGATTCAACAAAAATATTGTTAGAACAAGTCATTGTCTGAACCATTCAATCTTAAGATTGTGTACTAAGAAGTATTTTCAGCAATAACTTTTAGGCTATAATTAGAAATGTAATTCTGGAAGGAGTTTCATAATTCTAAGATTATATATTAATGAAATCCTGGTCAAACTCAAATCTTCCCCTTTTTGGTAAATTCTGGATTTTTTGTGATATATTTTTATGTTTTTAGGGCCCTTTGTCTTGGTATTCTAATAAAAAAGTCCCAAAGAAGGTTGTGTTTTGTTTTCCTGTGCACATGAAGGAATGCTGAAAAGCCAATAGAACAGTAGATATTGGGTTAAAAGGAACAATGCTATTAACTCCAAAATAAGGCAAAGGAAGGATTAGAAGGGTGCAGAATCAAATCATGGTCTAGAAAAAGTTCATGCAAATCTAACTATATGCATGCAAGGTTTATGTTCCATTGAGGTCAAATTTATCAATGATGGACAATCATCAAATATAAGTTCTGTTTGATTTTTCATTTTATTATCTTTGTTTTATTAAACAAGACTAAGAGAGCTGATAGGGGAGTAAAGAAATTGGTACGTTTGAGCAGAGCTCAAACTCACTCACATGTTCATTTGCATCCAAGTGTGTGTGTGTCAGTGAGTGAGTGAGAGAGAGAGAGAGAGAGAGAGAGAGAGAGAGAGAGAGAGAGAGAGAGAGAGAGAGAGTACCCTTTTTCCTGGGAGAGCGGACTTGTTTTTGGGAAAGAGATTGAAACTGCTGGTCAAGGTTTCTAAGGGCTTCTCTGGCCTTATCTGGGTCTACCTCAAACTGCTGTGACTCCTTCTCCACTGCATAAACAACACAAGAAGAAGAAGAATTTGGGTGCGTTTTCTTCTTCTTGAAAACCCCATTCCCGTTCAGTACTAGAAATTCAGAAATGTATGTTTTAAGCTTATCATTTGTGAGAGAAAGCGGTTGCAGTGATAAAGGTGGTGTGTTGTGTGAAAGAGAATACAGAGGAAGCATTTGATTTTGAATGAGAAGGGAACCACAGCCAGCCACTCTTGCAAGAAAGAAGAGGTTAACGATAAACCCAGCCAATGGGTCTCTGCGTCTATCCTCTCTGCCCAAATTGTCTTCCTATCCTGTTCTTCAACCGAAAGCTTTTGACACCGTTAATTTTACTAGAAAATACAAACCAAAGGATTCTTTTCAATTTTGGTACATGAAATTTTGACCATTATCATTTTTCTAATTAGGTAATTAAATTATTATTTGTTCTAATTCGTACTTAAACTTTTTTAAGTAAATAATTACTAATTACCCCAATTAATAATATGGTTTTCTAACCTACCTTTATCAGAAATAATTTAGATCCCTTTTTTTTTTTTTGCTTTTTTTTTTTCTTAGCTCGCACCCCCTAGTCAATACTGAAACAAGTTCACTTTTATTTTCAATTCTGCCCATATCTAGTTTTTCTATTCTCATTTATTATGTTAGTTTAGTGTTTTTTTTTTTTGGTATTTTCAATAGAAAAACTCAATCGAAGCTGGGGACTTGAGAATTTAAGATCACGAGTTTGAGATTGTCAAGCTTGCGATCCTTGATTTTGTTCATTGATTTGATTTTCGATTGTTGATTTTGCTTCAGATTGTTGAATTTATTGGAGGTCAATTTCGAATTTGAGCTCACGAGCTTGAGATCTATGAAGTTGTTGCTCTGGTTTGAAAATTTGATTGAAGGCCTTTGTTAGATCTATATGTTTCTTTGTTTTATCTACCTCATTTGATTTATTACTGGTTTTGATTTGAATTATTGAATTTATTGGAGGCAATTTTCAGTTTTCAGGTCACGAGCTTCAGAGCTTCAAAGTTGTTGCTCTGGTTTGGAAATTTGATTGGAGGCGTTTCTTAGATCGGTGTTCGTACTACTTCTCCTCTTCGCATAACGATAAGTCACATAGACTTAGCATCATGTCGTTTGGGCCCAAGCAAGGTCTTACAAGACCCAAAGACTAAGCTCTTTCTAAGCTCCTGGATTCCTAGGCTCTGACCTCCTAGGCCCAAAGATTAATCCCTTCTTAGGCTCCGACCTCCTAGGCCCAAAGACTAACCCATTTCTAGGCTCTTAAGCTCCGACCTCCTAGGCTCCGGCCCCCCAAGCTTCAGCTTCCTAGGCTCCGACCCGTGCTAACTCATTCGGATCCCCAAACGGGTGACACGTGCCATTCCCACAATGCAAGTTGTCATAGGAGACAGATGTCATCATCGGATTGGTTAACACTCTTCCAAAAGTACTATAAAAGAGGTACTTTCTTGTCAAAAAAGAACAATTCAATCATTATTATATTATTCACTCACTCATTCTGCTCAAATATTCTCTTGACACTGATTTGAGCGTCGGAGGAGATTCAGCCGGTACCACACTGGTGCCATTTCCGCTCACTTTTGTGTGTTTGCACAGGGTGCTTTGGATATTACATTTCTTACTTCTATTCACTAGTCAGACCAAATTACCTGATCCTACCCCACTTCGACGGGTCATCCTCTCAGTGGGAGGTCAATGGATCCACTTGGTTTGACTCGACGTTAAGTGCTCTACCATTTTTTGGCATCAACAGTTTGACGCCATCTGTGGGAAAGTCCAACTTTCCCCATTTGATTCTCTATCCTCAGCTAAGGTACAAAACTATCTGACCCCCCCACCTTTCGACTCTTGCGATGTCCGACGGAAGTCCTATTCTAGACCAAGTTGACAACACCTCAGCGGGTGACAAAAAAATGCAAGAAGGTTGCCAAGCCTGATCGGGAGGCTTACATCCGACGGTTGGAAACCCAACTCCAACAAACCCAGGAACAACTCGACCTCTAGCGTGACACAACACAGTTGTACGAGCAACTCCTCCACGAAAAGGGAAGAACAGACTACTCTTCGGAGTGGTGAGAGAGGGAACCCTCGAAAGGATCGGAACGTTCAGCGTCAGTCGGATGCGGGGCAGGCTAGCCGCCCACCCCCAGGTTTCCCAAAAAGGCTCGTCCACCCAGTCAGCCGGGTCCGATTTAGAAAGCATTCTATCCGTTCCGAGGAGTTCTACATTTATGGGGACTATTGTCATTTGCTCAACGATAACCGTTCGAGATGAGAGAAGCAGCGAACGGCCCTGGGTGAATCCAACTCGTGTCCCCAAGACTTCGAGGAAGATGAGGCTATTTGTCCCAAGCGACGAAGGGGGGGAGCAGGCTTCGCCGACTGGGCACCGTGCAGAAAATGATGCTTCTATGGACGAGCAGGTCGCTGACTCTGATAACAAAAGATCTCTTCCACCTCCACCACTACTCGACCAGCTCACACAACTCCTCATTGACATCAGTGAATGCCTAAGGAGAGTGGAGGGGGAGGCCATGGCGGACTCCCATCCTTGGAGTCAAGGGAGCTACCCAGACCTTTCACAGCTCGCATCCTATATATCTATTCCCCACTACAAGAAAACTTATTTTTCCCGACAATAGTTTAGCCGACAAATATAAGGTTTGTCGGGCAAAATGGTTTCTAACGACAAAGTAATAGTTTTGTCGGTAAAAAAGGACAGAATAGTTAAGCCAAATGGGCCGACAAAGTAATGACTTTGGGCGACAAATAGTTTGTCGGGAAAACAAGTTTTGGCGAAAAACTTAGTTTTGTCGGGAAAACAATGAAACTATTTAGACAAAAAAAATAGCGCGCATTTTTCCCGCTTAGTGAAGACTTAGGTTTCAATGGGCCGACAGAAATTAGTCGGGCCAAGTAGAGAAACATAAAAAAAAAAAAAAACCAAAAGCCCTCTCAACAAAATTAACAGAGCATTCAAAAACGCTCTTAGTCTCTCACACCCCACTCTGTCTCTCAGTTTTCCATCAACACAGAACGCTCTCACCCACCCAACTCAGCCTCTTCTCCACCCACGAGTCTCGCCTCCATCGTCGCCTCCATCGTCGTCGCCTCCGTCGTCGTTGCCTCCATCGTCGTCGCCTCCATCGTCGTCGCCTCCGTCGTCGTCGCCACAAACCCAGCTCAGCCGTCGCCTTTCTCACAGTCCACCTCACTCTATCTATGGGTTTCATTTGTTCTGCCATTTCGATCGCCACCACTCTCTGATCTTATAAACCCCAAGCCCCTTTCTCATACTCTGTGACCTTATAAACCCAAACCCTAAACCCTTTAATCCAAACTCAAACCCAAAACCCAAACTTCAGAAAACCATTCCTTATTCCTGCGAGAAAAGGTTTTCTTTTTTCTTCTTTTTCTTGTTTGTTTTGGTTTTCAAATTTCAGTTTAATGATATGGTTTCTAAATGGATTATGGGTTTCTCATTCCAATTTAATCATTTGGTTTCTGAAAGTATTGTGCTTGCAGGTTGATTTGCTCCAAGGGCTTATTTGAGGTAAAAATCCGCTATTTTTTTTTTTTCTGGATTTGATTTTGTAAATTTGTTATTGTATTAATTTTTATTAGGTTTATATTTTAAGGTTTTTTGTTTGTTTAATTTTCTGCTTGTTGTTCTGTTTGATTTTAAGTTTATATATGCATCTAATTTTGTCATGAGATGAGAAATAAGCTTGCACTCTTAGAGTAATATAGTAACCATAAGATAGTCACCCAGTTTGTGAATGACAAATTATAAGTAAAGTTCTTGCCTGTTTAATTGTTGTTGACATATTAGGGGAAAGATAAATTATGCTTGTTTGCCCTTTTAAATATTGTTATCTGTTCATACAAGTTGTCATAGGAAAACAAAGAAAAAAACAAACTTAAAAGAAGCCACTTTCTAAGGCTAGAAGTCTCTTCTTTAGTCCCTTAAGAAGCAACTTTAAATGTAATAGAAAAGTACAGGCGATGGATTTTACGAATATTTTTTGTGCTTATTTCTTGTGTTTCAAAATATTAAGGGAAAATATTGTTTTCAAAGAAAGTAATTAGTTCTAACTAGTGAGAGTTACATGTCCCCTGTCTACCTTTCTCTCCCCCCCCCCCCCCCAACAAAAAACTAAAACGGGAACTAGAAGACATAGGGAAAAGCTCTACACAATATGAATAAATCCAGCCATTTTCTTATGATTTATAATTTTAAATTTTTCACTAGACAAGAAAAACTTTAAGATTAGGTGTCAAGATATATAGGAAATCTAGCACCTTCAATATTCCAAATTGCTTCCTTTACATCTTTTGCATCTTCCATTACTTTAATCCAAATTCAATATGATTTCTAGAGGACTCTTATTTTTTAATTTTTTTTTTAAATACATTATAACTAAACATAATGAGCCTTGGGATTGGCTGCTAGAAAATGCATGCTTTTTTAAGTGATGAGTATACTAAACTATATGATGCTCTTACGAGTTAAGTTGCTGATATGTATTAGTTATTTTTTTTGCTACTATGTATTACCTATTTCATGCTATGAGTTAATTGCTAATATGTAATCATTTGATCATTTTATTTTTTGTTCCGTATTAGTTAATTGCTTTTGTATAATGCACTGCTAGGAGTTAATTTTTGTTATATATTAAGTTTTTTTTTTTTTTTTGGTGCTATGTATAAGTTTTGTTTATATTTTTAGTGCTATATTAATGTTCATAAGTTCTACATAGCCAGCAAGAATATTGCACTTCCATGGACAAACGATGGATCTTATTTGTACTGCAAAGAGGAGCCGTACAGCCAATAGGAGCAAGACCGATACCATCTTGTCTACCCCTCTTCCACCACCTGTTAGGCCTCCAAGGAAGCGACTTTTTACAGCTTTCAGTTCACCACCTGAGACTTCAGTTCGTCGTACTTCACCACACCAAAATTCTGTCCTCCAGACTTCATCTCGCCGTACTTCACCACCTGAGACTTCATCTCGCTGCACTTCAGCACCTGAGAATTCAGTTCGCCAAACTTCACCACCCCAAAATTCTGTTCCCCAGACTTTAGTTCAGCAGACTTCACCACCACAGACTATGGCAACACAAACTACGATGCCCCAAACTACCAGTCAGACTCGGTCTACCAGTGCACGTCGTCGTCACAAGTCTTGTTCTCAAAGCACTGCTGCCAGAACATCTGCTAATGGTATGACCTTCATTAGCCCACTTAAAATCTGATTAAATTTTTTTATTTTCGAAATGGTGTGGAGTTGAGTTGAATTTGGGATATCTTCTAAGTAATTTGTCTAAGTCTAGTGTTTGTTTTCAGCAAGACCAATTAAGCTGATTGTAAGTCTTTTTTTGTACATAATATTTGACTTTAAATTCTCATAATTTTTCTCATACTTGTATATGTTTGTTGTTAATATAGGACCCTCATTGGGTGAGGATGCAGACTCTTCTGCAATGCCCCAGACCAGTAATGAACAAGGCTCCCATGGTAAGAAGTTAATGGTTGAAAATCAATTATTTAATTTTAGTCAATTTGATTTTGTATGGTAATTTGATTTATGTTGATTTATCTCTTTTCAGCACCCACAGAGGGTTCTTTGCCTGCTTCTAAAAGGGGTGTGAGAGGGCCAAGTAGACAAATTAAGTCTTTCACCCTCACACGAACCATGAAGAAGAAGATTCACGTCACTCTTCATAACGTTAGTAATCTACCTGACAGAGCCACACGAAGCTTGTTATCTAATGACATAGGGGCCATTGTACGAAGTGAAGCACCAATGAATTATGAATTTTGGAGGCACATTCCACAAGATGTTAGAGTTGACCTTATGGAGGAGTTGACAGTGAGTTTCCTATTAACCTTTTCAATTTCATATGTTATATTATTACTAATTTTTTTTAGCCATAATTACAAATTTTTTAAATCGTGGATTGTAGGTAAACTTTGATATACCTTTGGAAGATGACCGGTGTTATAAATATGTTAATAAGGTGATGAATAAGGCATACAATGAGTTCAAGTACGAGCTGCATGATTACTACCTTTCCTTTGAGAAGGATGAGGATGCACGGGCAGCTCCTCCTGATGAGATGGCAGACCGAGATGTTGAACAATGGCAGAAGTTGTGTGATATTTTTTCTAGTCCTGCATTTTTGGTATTAATTCCAGTCACTTGTACAAATTAATATTACATATACAAATTTATGCTATAATATTCAACTTGTAAACATTTGGCTATATGTAATGCTCCAACCTTTTCAATTATTGCAGAAGCGATCCGAGGCCAACAAGGTTAACCGGACCAAGAAGCCTATTAACCATTGTGCTGGGTCGTGTCCGTTCGGTGTGACATTTCAAGAGGCTTATGAGGTAAAATTTTCATGTGATATAAGAATAATGATGTTGATTTCTTTATAAGGTAAAATTAAAATCATGTTTTAATTACAGGCTGGGGAGAAGTTTCCAGATGTTGTCACCTTCAAGAAGGTCCACCACAAGAAGGATGGTAAAACATGGACCAATGAGCTAGCAAAGGAGAAATATGTAAGTTTTTTAATATATGTAAGATGGCCATCATGCTTATAATGTCTTATTTTCTCAGTTGTTAATATTCTCAGTTTTTGTAATATATAAGATGGCCATTATGCTTATAATATCTGGGCCTAGCTTGAGGAGCTAAGTTTTGTTAATTTTTTTAAAAAGGTTAATGATCATAAATTAAGGGGTGCAAAGGGGGTTTATTTATGATTTGGATTGACTGGTTTATAAATGGACTGCAAGTTTTGTTTCACACTCCAGTCAACCATAACACTTTTTCAATATCTTATCTTCTCTAGATTGTGTTCTGTCTTATGAAGATTGTATGCTATATATATTCACTTCTATTGTCTCCATTAATGGTTATGTTTCATCACATTCACATTTTCGCAAGCAAATAAAGATTGATGAGGGATGACAATAGCATCATACTTGACTAATTAGCATGCTATCTGAACTTGAATCTAGAACCAAAGTGCAGGTCACACAGGAACAATTCACCAGAAAAATTTTAGAAGTTTTCAAAAGAAAAGGCATTTAAGATTTCAGTAGTGGTAGAGTTCTAGACCTTAGTGGCCTATACTGTTAGGCATTTTTAAAAGAGTAAAGAACATGTGAATCAAAATGGTAAAAGCATGACAAAGAAGCCTATATTTTTCTTTTTTGTTTGGTAAATTGAAGGAAGCCAATATTTTGTCTTGGTCAATAAAAAAGAAGCCTTTGTTGTCTCAATCCAAATGCATCCTCTTTATGCTGTCATTATACTAAGAATTTGGTTTCTTTATCTCAAGGACTTCTTGTATGTTATATTTTCCAAGTTTTACTTGTATGTTATATTTGGTTTTCCATTATACTAAGAATTTGGTTTTTTTATCTCAAAGCCTTTAAATTTACAAAGACTTCTTGTATGTTATATTTTCCAAGTTTTACTTATTGATTTTGCCTAACAGATTATTAATGTTATCCAAATTTTTTACTTGTTTCTAGGATAAGATGATGGAGAAGCAAAATGCCATACTTGATGATATCATGAAGGAGTATCCTGAGGGTACAACAGTAGAAGATATTTCAGTTCCTATTCAGGTTGGGACTCAAATTGTTATGGATGTAATGGGTACTAAACCAGGACGGGCAATCCGTGGATTGGGTTATGGGAGGTTTCGCGATCTTGCATCATCTTCTACTCCCCCATCAAATTCCACTACTAAAGAATTGGAGCAGCTGCGAGCTCAGCTTCAAGAAGAGAAGGCTACAAGGGAGGGTTTAATGCAACAGATTCAATTTCTTCTACCACAGCTTCAGACTCTTATCCCTGGGTTAGTACTACCCCCAACACATACTCAGGTACAGCCTGAACAAGATGATGGTGCTCATGACGATGAGGATGATCATACACCTCTTTAGGGTTATCTAGAATTTATATTTTTTGATAAATTTGACATGCATCAAACATATCTTGAATGTTAATTAGGCAGCCACTGCAGGGTGTATATTTTGGATGTGAATTAGGCTGCCACTGTATGCAGGTTGTATATTTTGGATGTGAATTAGCTAGGTTGCCACTGCATGCAGCTATGTTGTATATTTTGGATGTGAATTAGGCTGCCATTGCAGGGTATTTTTTTGGATAGGAATTAGGCTGCCACTGCAGGGTAAATTTTTTGGATAGGAATTAGGCTGCCACATGCATGGTTAATTAGGGTACTATTTATATGTTTGGAATTTGTTGGGTATATATTATTTTATATGGACATGAACTCACTTATTGTATGTTTTTTGATATATGAATTAAAAAGGTATCTTTCACTAATTGCAGTTTTGTTAATTGTAAAAAGTTTTAAATATGTAATTAATTTAATTAAAATAATTTGTGCATGAATTATCATTGATAAAATTTCTAACGACAAAGTTATTTTGTCGGCAGAGATTTTTCCTGACCAAATATTGGTCAGCATAAACATATACATCTTGGCCGACAAAATAGTTTTGTCGCAAAAAAGGACTTTTCCCGACAAAGAGTTTGTCGGCAAAGATTTAAACTCTCCCGACAAAACCATTTGGTCGGTAAAAATATCTTTCCCGACAAAATCTTTGTCGGCAAAAAACTCTAAATCTAATTGTCCGATGGCCTTTACCGACTAATTTCCCGACTAAATAACTTTGTCGGCGTTGATATATCCCGACAAAGTAAAATATTTTGTCGATAAAAGGTTTGCTCGACGAGCTTTGGGAGACAAAGTGGGCGACGAAATTATTTTGTCGGCGAAAACTTTTACCGACAAAAAAAGACTTTTCCCGACAAAATATCTTTGTCGGGAAAAATAAGTTTTCTTGTAGTGCCCCCGATTGGCGACATCCGACCTCCAAAAATAACTCCATACACGGGAAATGAAGACTCGTATGATCACCTCATGAATTACTAGTCAACTCTGGAGTTCAAAGGTGTTGATGACACTACAAGGTGTCAGATATTTCCTTTCACCCTCTCTGGCACTGCAAGAGATTGGTTCTATCAGCTTCCCCCCGGCTCGGTCAATTGCTTCGATGAGCTCCAAGAACTCTTCCTAAGCCAATATATTATCCAGACTAAGAGGATTTACACCACGGACAATCTAACACGGGTCCGTCAAGGTACCAGGGAGTCCCTCCGAGAGTACATTGCCCGATTTTAGCTAGAACGATCCAAGTGTCGCGACCGCAATGATAGGGTGGTCTTTGCTGCTTTCAATGGCGGTCTCCGAGAAGGGGACTTTTTGTTTGAAATTAACTGCCGCAATCCGCACACCTACAAGTAACTCATGCAAAAGGCCATTGTAGTCTATGCCACTGCTGAATTCAAAACATATGGGAATAAGGCACCTACTATGGACCATCAAAGTACCGACCAGGCTATCATAGTGCCACCCCAACTCGAGCCTTGCTCGGGTAACCAGTTTGGGGGGTCAGGGAAAAAGTTCAAGAAATTCAAGAAATTCAACAAGAAACACTTTGGTAATGGTAGAGGCGGAGGACAACGAAGGGAGAAAAATTATCAAACGTCCTATGCCTCAAAGTTCAAAGTATATATTGTCTTCACTGTCACTTATACATAATTAAATGGGATTAATAGCATTTTGCTCCCCAGACTATTACACTTGTATCAGTTTGCTCCCTAGACTTCTAATTTAGAAAATTAAGGACCCTAACTTTTTCAATTTTGCCAATTGAGATTCTCCTGAGAATTTACACATTTTTCATCCAAATCTTTGAGGGTAAAATGGTCTCTTCCATTTAGATCTTACCATTTTTTCCTCATACATCATTTTTATCTCCTTTATTTCTCGCTAAATTTTGGTTGATCATTTTCGACATTTAGGATGAAAAATGTGTAAATTGACGAAAGAACCTCAATTGGTAAAATTGAAAAAGTCAGGGTCCTTAATTTTCTAAATTAGAAGTATGGGGAGCAAACTGATACAAGTGTAATAGTCTGGGGAGCAAAATGGCATTAATCCTTAATTATATCGCCAGATCAAAGACATACTTCCTAAGCTCCCACCCCGCCTAACACAAATACGGTACCGGGTTAACAAGAACATTTTTTGCCTTTACCATGAGAACCATGACCATGACCATAACACCGAGGTATGCAGAGCTCTTAAGGAGGCAGTGGAGACTCTGGTACAGGCAAGCAAGTTGGCGACTTTGTGGACAATGAGGCCACTAAGAAGGTCAAGGCTGAAGGACAACGACGATGGCGAGTTAACACCATCTGTGGGGGTCGACCCTCGCTGGCAACTCCAACATGGCTAGAAAGGAATACGCCCGAAGTGCTCAGCAATGCTCAGGCGTTATGGCTGTGGCCTTCCACCGTGGCAAAAAGACTCCTAGGCTCGGGTGGTCGCCCATTTCCTTCGCTAAAGAAGAACGTGATTTCATTTTTCCACATGACGACCCCTTAGTTATTGAGGCCATAATCGCTAATTTCGATGTGGCTCGGATCCTCGTCGATTGTGGCAGCTCAGTCAATATTCTCTTCGCCTCAGGCTTCACATCCCTTGGGACAGACCATGAGAGGCTTGACCGGTCAGTCGCCCCTTTACTCAGTTTTTCAGGCGACACGGTCACTCATCTTGGTGGGGTTTACCTCCCACTCACCTTTGGGAGGTATCCTTCGTTCACCACTGCGACTACTCAATATTTGGTGGTGGACTGCCCCACGGCATACAATGTAATCCTGGAACGACTGGTACTTAACCAACTCAGGGTAATGATC
The DNA here is from genome assembly GCF_963921425.1 of Dryas octopetala. NCBI lineage: Eukaryota > Viridiplantae > Streptophyta > Magnoliopsida > Rosales > Rosaceae > Dryas > Dryas octopetala. The sequence goes on from NC_141366.1 coordinate 29,211,569, forward strand.
TCCACCCACCTACTTCTGATTAAGTTTTCGACCCCATGAGGAACAGGGGTGGTCAAAGGCAATCAAGTTTCTACTCGGTCATGTTACACAACTTTTGTCAAGAAGAAGAAAGAGGCTAAGCCCTCTATGGCTGTTTCTGTTTCCCCCACCAACCCTACCCCCTACCCTCCCGAGGATCCACGCTATGAGTTCTTCAGAACAATTGCCCAACCAGATGACAATTGTGTGGAAGAGGTTCTGAAAGTTTAATTTAGGTGATCTATTCACTCAATTAACTTGATTAATTTCACTTTCAGTGATCGGACCCCAATTTTTGGTTTATGTGATCACTCACGAACTAGTCAACCAAACACAACTCTGACGGTCCAGTAACAAAATGTGAAACTCCACATTGACTTCTAAAAACCAAAAAAATCACTTCAGTAAAACAACACAAATCAAACACACCAAGGATCAAGTGACATCCTATACACTCAGAGGACCCATCACAATAGGCATCCCAGTGTTATCCACAACTACAGTGGTGTGTGATTATCTAAACAGTTATATAAGTCATATATCAATTTTAAGCAAATAGCTCCAGTACAGATTTGTGTTTAAAAGATGAGTGAGTCAGTAATCATAACAACACAAATATGGAAGACAGAAACACACAAGATGTTCACTCAGAAAAACCACAAAGGGTAAAAACTGGGGGTCTATCCAGCTGACCAGGCAATCCACTAAATCAGAAGTTCAATACAAAAGAGGGTACTCAGCACACAAGCTCAATCACTAAGTCCTAGACTAAGTGGCAGCTATCTTACCCATTTTGTGCAACTTCCATACGCAAGGCAGATGGTCATTCATGAAGAAGGCAGCTCCACTCCAAGCTCATCAACCCATGGCACCAATCCGCACCAAGCTCAGTGGTTTCATCAATGCATGAACATGATATGCAAATGTAGGATTCACAAACAAAGATCAATCTTCTCAAGCTATCGGCATGAAAAGATCAATATTGAATCCTTCAACTTAAATCTAGAATGAATGTGTTTGAAGTATGTATGAAGACTTTTAAGCACTCAAACCCATATAGAATTTCAGATTAAAAAAAAAACAATTTCAGAAAATCTCTATGTGATTTTTCAAGAATTAAAAACCATTTTTCTGAAAATTATGAAGATGAGCACCTCACATGGAAAATACCCAGCAGTGAAAACCCAAGAATTCACGCTCTGAAATTGCTCATCAACGCACTTACAGATCTGACCAGGCAGCACCCCTTATGCCCGTACACACTCACGCAAGAGGCATGTTCGCCCATGCCACGTGGAAGCCAATCAATGGCTGTTCACAAGAGACGGATTAAGGGCATATTCCCTTTGTCCTAGTGGGGTATCCTAGTATTTACTAAGGATAGAAAAAATCAGCTGTCAAAAGGAATTTTGTATTTAAAAATCAGAATGAAGAAGATGATGAATAGTGTGTATGCGTGAATGGGAAAGAGAAAATCAGATCTGAATGCTACAGTGGAGAAAACAAGTCTTGTGCAATGCACATGCATGTCTAATACTAAATAGAATATGGGCTTTCAAAGAATTGGGCTTAAAAAGCAAAACCCGAAATGACCCACTGTAGCAACTGTAATTTAAGTAACAGTCACTGTACGTGAAAAACAGTGTTCATTATGATCAGTGAATGACTAGTCAAATAGACAAAAATCTGTTAATTTCATGAAATGAATGAAGTGCAGTATACCTTGTGACTTGTTCATTCTTGACTTCTTCAAAGCAGCAGACCTTGTCCTAAATCTAGCCTAGAGCTTGTGAGTGAATAAATACAAATTAATACAATTGTTTTGACACGGAAAATAGCCAACATTAACAAATCCTAGAAACTAACAATCTCCCCCTTTGGCTTTCCTTGACAAAACAATAACCCATTCACCTCACAAGACTCTCAACACACAGCCCAACACTTGTTATAATGTACCTGCAAGAAGAAGAACTTGCACAACACAAAATATGATAGTATGTAGTTTAAACGCAGCAAGCAATGGAGATTAAACAACCAATACATTCTCCCCCTTTTTGTCATGGAAAGACAAAAGGTCATACATAAAAGAAAATTCAGTTCAGAAGCACAGAAAAATGGAGAGATATGCAAGAAAAATACATGCCGAAAGAGAAAAAATTCCATACAATTCTAACTTCCCCTAAATTCGAACTCCCCCTAAATGCTAACTCCCCTAAAGACAAACTCCCCCTAAAGACAAACTCCCCCTAAATGCAACATCTCGATACCGGGCTTACAGAATATAAACATGTAATATGAGGGACAGCTAGAGAAGAACATAGGTATGCAGAAAAGTCTGAAATGCCCTTTAATGAACAGTAATCCAAGGTGCAGAATGGTCCTGTAGTAAATTGACTGTATTTGACGATTGTGAGACTAGTCAAAATGAACAAACTGCGTACTGGAACATAAAACAAAAAGATAGAGGAATCCTTGGAGAATTGGAAGCAATGACACACAAAGAAAATCTATGAGTTAGATGTGCTTCAGGGAATTTATTTTTGACAAAACAAATTTGACAAAACAACAAACACACTTGAAAAGAATGAACCACCAATGTCAACACTCTCATAGATATGGAAAATGAAAAATGCAAATTTTGAGCAAGAGAATAAGCATATTTGGGATATAGGGAGGTCAATGCTAGCATTCAAGACTTGTTGAAGATGGAAAAATGATGTCAAAGACAACCAAAGAGGTTAAATAATTTTTATCCACAACAAGAGATTAGAATTTAACCACTCAAGAGAATTTCTAATTTGGGAACAAATCTTGAAAACAAAGTTTTTAACTCATGACAATGGCTTTTAAAAAAAAATTATTTTCATTTGTTTTGTTTAGGCACATCCCAAGTTAAGTGCAATGATTTGCTCCAATTTTGCGACTCTTTACCCTAGAACACCATCAAAACACCTTGTTTCTCCCTAGGGCCGTGACTTCTTTGGGCACACTTCCTTCCTTCTTTTTTTTTTTTGTTGTTTTTGTATGGTGCACATTTGTTCAAATGAGGAAAATTTTAGCTAAAGATGGGTCACAAAGGAGAAATTATATTGAAAGGCTAAATTGCATCCTCAAACAAATTCTCATTGAAAAGCATTTAACAAGTTTGATTGATTATGACAAAGTGTTAAAAAAAAAATCTCAAGGCTAACATTTGACAAGAAGTGGGGATTATGCTTATTGACATGACTCATGTTATGCAAGAACCTTTTTGAATATCAAAGAGAGTATGACACATAATGTTAAGACCTTTCAAGGTGGTTATTTTCTTTAAAAGAAAAACTACTTAACCAAATAAAAGAAACTTAAACAATGAAGCACATTTAACTACAAAGACTCATGCATGTGTACAAATGCCAATTGACTTCCGAAGACTAATGTGCTTTGGATTCTCTAGAGCTTTTGTAAAGATGTCTGCAAGTTGTTGTTCGGAAGGAACAAAAGTCAAGGTAAGAGTGCCACTCTCCACAAGATCTCGAATGAAATGATGTCTTATGTCAATATGCTTGGTTCTAGTGTGTTGCACCGGATTCTTGGAGATATCTATAGCACTCATGTTATCACAATAGATGAGAAAAGTTTTCTCATCAATTCCATAATCGGCTAACATTTGCCTCATCCAAATAAGTTGTGTACAACAACTCCCTGCTGCTATGTATTCAGCCTCAGCAGTCGACAAAGAGACAGAATTCTGTTTCTTGCTATGCCAAGACACTAAGTTATTCCCAACATAGAAAGCACCACCCGAGGTGCTCTTCAAATCATCACTACACCCAGCCCAATCGGAGTCACTAAATCTAACCAATTTAGTGTTGGTGTCATGGGTATACCACAACCCATAGTCAAGAGTCCCACTTACATATTTGATGATTCTTTTTGTTGCAAACAAATGGGATTCTTTGGGATCACTTTGGAACCTAGCACACACTCCTACCGCAAACGATATGTCCGGTCTACTAGCTGTGAGGTAGAGGAGACTTCCTATCATGCTTCTATACAAGGTTTGGTCCACTTGCTTACCACTTGGATCCCTATGAAGTTTGGAGCTTTTACTCATTGGAGTAGTAGCCACTTTGGAAGACTCAAGCCCAAACTTTTTGACCAAGTTTCTAGCATACTTAGATTGGGAGATAAATATCTCACTATCTACTTGCTTGACTTGAAGCCCTAAAAAGAAATTCATTTCACCAACTAGACTCATTTCAAATTCACTAGACATTACATCAATGAATCTCTTAACATGAAAATCTGAAGTAGAACCAAAGACAATATCATCCACATAAACTTGAGCAATCAAGACATCATTTTTCAACCTTTTTACAAATAGAGTCTTGTCAACCGACCCTCTTTGATACCCATTGGACAACAAGTGATGAGAGAGTCTCTCATACCAAGCTCTTGGAGCTTGCTTCAGCCCATACAAGGCTTTCCTCAATTTATAGACACCATCTCTCATGTGAGGATCCTCAAAACCTTTTGGTTGTTCTACAAACACTTCCTCATTCAAGTAACCATTTAAAAACGCTGTTTTGACATCCATTTGATACAATTTGAACCTAAGATGACATGCAATGGCACAAAGCAACCTAACGGACTCAAGTCTAGCAACGGGTGCAAAAGTCTCATCAAAATCAATACCCTCTAATTGGGAGTACCCTTGAGCAACAAGCCTAGCCTTGTTTCTAACTACATTCCCAAATTCATCGGATTTATTTTTAAATATCCATTTGGTTCCAATGACATTTGTGTTGGTTGGTCTCTCTACAAGAGTCCACACTTGGTTTCTCTCAAATTGGTTCAATTCCTCATGCATTGCACTCACCCATTCCTCATGATTGAGTGCTTCTTTGACATTTTTAGGTTCAACAATGGAAACATAGCACACATGAGCAAGTTCATTGGCCATTTGTTTTCTAGTCCTAACTGGCTGGTCTAAAGAACCTAGAATTACATCTTCACCATGGTTACACCTCACCCATCTTGGTTTTTCAGATCTGTCACTCAGTGTTTTGTCATTTTGTTCGCTCTCTGACTTGTCAAACTCAACAATTTTTGAGTCATCAGTAGGTTCATCACTGTCTGACTTGGACTCTTCTTTAACCAAACTAACCTCTTTAGGATCAGATTGTGGGAACAATCCATCCTTATCTGCAGCCATTTCAATAGATGCATCATGATCATCTATTTTCACATTTATGGATTCCAACATAGAATTTGTTCGCAAATTGAAGACTCTAAATGCTCTACTGTTGGATGAATAGCCTAAAAACAGACCCTCATCACTCTTGGAATCAAATTTTTCCAAATGTTCTCTATCCCTAAGGATGTAACATGCACTCCCAAACACTCTAAAGTGTGTAACCTTAGGTTTCCTACCCTTCCACAGTTCATAGGGAGTCTTTTTGGTTCCCGGCCTAAGATAGACTCTATTTATGATGTAACATGCCGTGTTTACCGCCTCAGCCCAGAAATGTTTAGCAAGATTTTTGTTATTCAACATCACTCTAGCCATCTCAATCAAAACCCTATTCTTTCTCTCAACGATTCCATTTTGTTGGGGTGTTATTGGAGCTGAGAATTCATGTTTAATACCCATTTGACAACAAAACTCATCGAATTGAGAGTTTTCAAACTCAGTACCATGGTCTGATCTGATTCTGGACAGGGTTGACAGACTCGACATACCTTCACTTTTCTGCAATTTCACAATCTTGACAAAATGATGAAATGTCTCCGACTTGTCCTTAAGAAATGACACCCAAGTGTACCTAGAAAAATCATCTACCATGACTAGAATGTATTTCTTTCCACCTATTGACAAGGTTTGGACCGGACCAACTAAATCCAAGTGAATTAGTTCAAGTGTCCTAGAGGTGCCTATGTCTTTGACTCTTTTGTGTGGTTCTTTGGTTTGCTTCCCCATTTGACATGGACCACAAACAAAAGTTTCGGGCTTTCCTATCTTTGGAAGACCTCTAACAACCTCATGCTTAGACAACTTGTAAAGGTCATGAACATTAATGTGACCAAGTCTTTGATGCCAAAGAGAGCTAGTGTCATCAATAGCTCTATTGCAAGTATTCTCAATTTTTCCAACATTGCCATCAAACACATAGCAATCATCCCTAGACCTAGGGGCATTCAAGATCTCCCTTCCTTGGGAGTCAACAATTCTACATCCACTCTTGGACATACACACTTCACCACCCCATTCATCACAAAGTTGGCTAATACTAAGCAAATTAGAATTTAGCCCATCAACAAATCTCACATTTTTCAATTCGGGTATACCGGGTATGTGTACAACCCCCTTTCCACTCACATAGGACTTCTCTCCTCCTCCAAAAGTCACACTCCCACCATCATAAGGAGCAAGAGAGGTAAAGACCTCCTTATCTCCCGTCATATGTTTGGAACACCCACTATCTAGGTACCAAATGTTCCTCTTAGTGGCTGAAAAAGCATTCAAGGTTACTAGACATTTAGTGGAGCTCTTCACAACCCATCTTTGATGTAGACTTGGCTTATTTTTGGGAAGTGGGGTGACAAGTAAGGCAATTTTGGTTACCTCCTTGAGTAGGTTGTTCACTTGCTCTTGTAGAGAAACATTTCTCTTTGGTTCACTTGATTTCTTTCCTCTAAGTTTGTTGCAATTTGGTCTAATGTGACCCTTGACATGACAATGATGACAAACCGGGACAAACTTTGTTTTTCTAAGTGAAGTAGAACAATCAATTTGTGTGACACTTGATGTGGCTGACTTGACTTAGAATGAGATGCATTTTGACCAATGTCAATGAAACCTAGACCCTTTTTGACACTATGATCAGATTCTGACTTGACAAAAATGGTCTTTGTGTTGGATACACTAGGACTATTTTCACTAAAACCCAAACCGGTTTTGTCACCATGAAGCTTTCCAATCCTAAGCATCCTATCAACCTTTTCAGCCCCAATGGTGAGCTCAACAATGCTCTCATTTGCTTCATGAACTTCTTTTTCAAGCTTTTCATTCAAAGATTTAAAGTAGATGTTGCTCTCCTTGAGCACTTTGACTTGACTCTCAAAATTTTGTTTCAAGATAGCCACACTTTCTAATTCACTCTCTAATGACTCAATCTTCTCACACAATTTCAATTTAGCATTCTTTAGTTTCTGATTTTCTTCCTTTATGCTAAGAGTTTCGGTGAAAAGTAAGTCATACTTATCACAAAGTGCAGTGTAAGACTCATCATCAGGAACAGATTCTGAGTCAGACCCACCATCTACTTGATCAATCTCCTTGATTGATGCAACAAATGCAACTTCATCACCCTCAACATCGGAAGAAGACTCACAATCATTTGAGTCATCACTCTCACTATCACTCCAAGTGATTTTCATGGCTTTATTCTTACTTGAAGAATGATTCTTTCTATTGTTTGCACATTCAATTGCTATGTGACCTATTCCACCACAAGTGTAACATTTCACATCTCTCTTGGTTGTTCTTCCTTCTTTAAAGTTAGGCTTCCTCTCTTGTTTTCTCTCAAATGAATTCTCTCCTTGAGGTTTGAATTTGAACTCCTTAAAGTTGTTACCACTAGTTCTAGCTTCTCTCCCTTTATTTCTAAGAATTCGTCTAAATCTTTTGACAAAAAGGGCAACCTCATCATCGGACATGGATGATTTTTCACTCAAGTTTTCACTCATCTCTTTGACACTTTGCAAAGCAATATCTTTTGACTTCTTGCTATCCCTTTCATCCATTTCAAGTTCCATCTCAAAGGTTTTAAGCTTTCCTACCAATTTACCAATTTTGAGTTCATCCAAATTTTGGACTTCTTGTATTGCATGCTTCTTAGATTGAAATCTCTTAGGTAGAGATCTAAGAACCTTTTGGACAATGGTAGACTCCTCATAAGGTTTACCTAGGGACATGGCTTCATTTGTGAGGGCTTCCAACCTTTCATAGAACTCGGAAAATGACTCGGACTCTTTCATCCTAATTTCTTCAAATTTGGCATGTACCATTTGAAGCTTAAGTGACCTAACTTGTTTGTCCCCCTCATGAACAACCCTAAGTTTGTTCCAAGCTTGCCTAGCCGTGACACAATGTTGTATGTGTGCAAATTGTGAGGAAGACAGTGCAGTGACAATAGCATTTCTAGCCTTCTTGTTGGAGCTAGAGGCCGTGACTTCGGCAAAAGACCATTCGGACCTAGGCTTAGGAGTTTCAATCCCATCAACTATCCGTGTGGGAGGAATCCACTCAACATTGAGATACTCATATGCCAACTCATCATAGGCATCAAGAAAAATTTCAAATTTTTCTCTCCAAGCAGCGTAGTTGTTGCCATCAAAGAATGGAGGAGAGTTGCAAGATCCCGCAACACGATCTCTTTCCATCTAGACACACCTAGAAAACAAACGACACCCTAGGATCTCTCTATTTGCTTTTAGAGTAGCGCTCTGATACCAATTGAAAGTTTAATTTAGGTGATCTATTCACTCAATTAACTTGATTAAATTCACTTTCAGTGATCGGACCCCAATTTTTGGTTTATGTGATCACTCACGAACTAGTCAACCAAACACAACTCTGACGGTCCAGTAACAAAATGTGAAACTCCACATTGACTTCTAAAAACCAAAAAAATCACTTCAGTAAAACAACACAAATCAAACACACCAAGGATCAAGTGACATCCTATACACTCAGAGGACCCATCACAATAGGCATCCCAGTGTTATCCACAACTACAGTGGTGTGTGATTATCTAAACAGTTATATAAGTCATATATCAATTTTAAGCAAATAGCTCCAGTACAGATTTGTGTTTAAAAGATGAGTGAGTCAGTAATCATAACAACACAAATATGGAAGACAGAAACACACAAGATGTTCACCCAGAAAAACCACAAAGGGTAAAAACTGGGGGTCTATCCAGCTGACCAGGCAATCCACTAAATCAGAAGTTCAATACAAAAGAGGGTACTCAGCACACAAGCTCAATCACTAAGTCCTAGACTAAGTGGCAGCTATCTTACCCATTTTGTGCAACTTCCATACGCAAGGCAGATGGTCATTCATGAAGAAGGCAGCTCCACTCCAAGCTCATCAACCCATGGCACCAATCTGCACCAAGCTCAGTGGTTTCATCAATGCATGAACATGATATGCAAATGTAGGATTCACAAACAAAGATCAATCTTCTCAAGCTATCGGCATGAAAAGATCAATATTGAATCCTTCAACTTAAATCTAGAATGAATGTGTTTGAAGTATGTATGAAGACTTTTAAGCACTCAAACCCATATAGAATTTCAGATTTAAACAAAAACAATTTCAGAAAATCTCTATGTGATTTTTCAAGAATTAAAAACCATTTTTCTGAAAATTATGAAGATGAGCACCTCACATGGAAAATACCCAGCAGTGAAAACCCAAGAATTCACGCTCTGAAATTGCTCATCAACGCACTTACATATCTGACCAGGCAGCACCCCTTATGCCCGTACACACTCACGTAAGAGGCATGTTCGCCCATGCCACGTGGAAGCCAATCAATGGCTGTCCACAAGAGACGGATTAAGGGCATATTCCCTTTGTCCTAGTGGGGTATCCTAGTATTTACTAAGGATAGAAAAAATCAGCTGTCAAAAGGAATTTTGTATTTAAAAATCAGAATGAAGAAGATGATGAATAGTGTGTATGCGTGAATGGGAAAGAGAAAATCAGATCTGAATGCTACAGTGGAGAAAACAAGTCTTGTGCAATGCACATGCATGTCTAATACTAAATAGAATATGGGCTTTCAAAGAATTGGGCTTAAAAAGCAAAACCCGAAATGACCCACTGTAGCAACTGTAATTTAAGTAACAGTCACTGTACGTGAAAAACAGTGTTCATTATGATCAGTGAATGACTAGTCAAATAGACAAAAATCTGTTAATTTCATGAAATGAATGAAGTGCAGTATACCTTGTGACTTGTTCATTCTTGACTTCTTCAAAGCAGCAGACCTTGTCCTAAATCTAGCCTAGAGCTTGTGAGTGAATAAATACAAATTAATACAATTGTTTTGACACGGAAAATAGCCAACATTAACAAATCCTAGAAACTAACAGGTTCCCATATCACTTACCCACCCGAACCACAAGGTTCGGGTCGGAACCCAATTGGCTGTTGGTCTCAGAGAAGAACTCATCTGTTTCCTTCGCACATAAGTCTTTTCCTGGTTCTATAATGATATGCCTGAGATCTCTCCTGAGGTGATCTCTCATCGCCTAAGCATTAATCCACAGCATCGTCCTGTCCGACAGAAATGTAGGAAATACAAACCAGAGATCTATCCTACTATGAAGGAGGAAGTGGGTAAGTTACAGAAAATAGGTTTTATCTGTGAGGTTTCATACCCGAATTAGCTTACCAACGTTGTGATGGTCAAAAAGTCTAATGGCAAGTAGCGAATGTGCATGGACTTCACTGACCTCAACAAGGCCTGCCCTAAGGACAGCTTTCCCCTTCCAAGAATTAACAAGCTGGTTAATGCCACAGCATGTCATGAGCTCCTTAGTTTCATGGACACTTACTCCGGCTATAACCAAATCCTTATGCACAACCTTGACCAAGACGATATTGCCTTCATTACTGACCGAACACTATATTATTATAAGGTCATGCCCTTCGGGTTAAAAAAATGATAGGGCCATCTACCAACGCTTGATCAACTCAATTTTTCCGAATATATCAGCAAGTCCATGGAGGTTTATGTGGACGATATGTTTGTCAAAAGTGTCCGGGCGAAAGAACACGTTCACAAACATTCAGAAATGTTTTCAGTACTCAAGAAGTACCAAATGCGTCTGAACCCTACCAAGTGCACGTTTGACGTATTTTCGGAAAAATTCATTGGCTTCTTGGTTAGCCAAAGGGGGATAGAGGCAAACCCTGAGAAAATCAAAGCCTTGATTGACATGCAATGCCCTCAGAATTATAAGGAAGTCCAAAGCCTAACAGGCTGGGTCGTCACCTTGACACGATTCATATACAAGGTCACCGATAGTTGTGCTTCATTCTTCAAAACTCTCAAGGCTCGGACAAAATACATTGATTGGACTCCCGAGTGCAAGAAGGATTTCCAAGACCTTAAGGAGTATATAGGTAAATCACCCCTACTATTTAAACCCGAGCTAGGGGAAAAGCTACTCATCTACTTGTTCGTCTCCCAGACAGCCACTAGCTTGGTCTTAATCCGACTTGAGGATAAGGTCGAGCACCCGATGTACTATACCAGCAAAGCCCTCCAAGATGCTGAGACCAAGTATCTAAAGATAGAAAATTAGCCCTCGCCTTTGTCACGTCAGCTCAACGCCTCCGCCCATACTTCCAGGCTCACCCTATTGTGGTTCTGACCAACCAACCACTAAGGTAAGTTTTGTAATGGCCTGAGATCTCTAGCCGACTCATCAAATGGTCTATCGAGTTAAGTGAATTTAATTTACCGCCCACTTCTAATGATAAAAGGGTAAGCCATTGCAGACTTCATTTCATAATCCACATTCCTACCCGAGACTGAGCCCTCCTCCACCATTGTATCGACCACTGGCCCACCTACTTCATCAACTCCGGCAATCAGGTCGAATAGCCCAAGTTGGTCTTTGTATGTTGATAACTCTTTCAACCAGCAACGTCGCAATTCTAAGCCTCCGAACAACGTCGCAATTTCGAGCCGATAAACAAAACTAAACCCAACATTCGAGCTTCAAACCCCGAGCAGCTACAACCTAGCTTCACGCCTCGGTTCCGACGCACTTAAGCTACCCGAGCATCCCCCTTCCGGCCTGATCCACGAACTTGCCTCTCTTCCGACCTAAGGTTCACGCACAGTGATTTGAGCCCAATTCCAAACACCCATCAACTTCCGACTCGGTGCTCCAAGCCCAACCCTTCGCGTCTAGCCACAAGCTCCAACCCGAGCAGCTCGTCGGGATATTCCGACCTGCGCAACTTCGGAGCCCACCTGTGAAGTCTCTGACCCTATCCCCTCACAGCCTCCAAGCCTAAGCCCAAGGTCTTCGACCCGAGCCTCTCTACAACCCAGCCTTTCTTCTATTTGGCTTCCGACCCACTGGCAAGCTCCGACCCTCCGAGCCTTGAGATCCTACCTACTGCCCTATTCCGACCCAGCCCTCTGAAACTCACAGTGCTCATTTCACTATGTTAGGTCTCTCTCTCTCTCTCTTCAACAGTAACAAATAAATGTGAAGGTGGGTTGGGCCCTTTATATTTGGGCTTTCAATTTAAATTCAAATTTTAAATTACAAGAGCAATATCCCACCATTCAATAGGGTGGGATTCATTGAGATTTTGCCAAGTGTCTCTGGCTCGGAGTACGGAGTAATTAGAATTAACAAAAAAAAAAAATTTATGATCCTTCATGCCTCACCCTCCCAAGCTTTCCTACGGTACAGCTTTTCTTGCTAAGGAACTTAGGAGACTCTTGGACAGTACCCTAAGCAGGAACAAGTATGTGGTCACTTGTCGTTCTGTTCGGACTTCTTTATGTACAAAGTTCCCAACCAAGAAGTACCTTTTGCTCGGAAACTTAGGAGACTTATGTTCGTACTACTTCTCCTCTTAGCATAACGACGAGTCACATAGACTTAGCATCATGTCGTTTGGGCCTAAGTAAGGTCTTACAAGGCCCAAAGACTAAGCCTTTTCTAGGCTCCTAGGCCTCGACCTTCTAGACCCAAAGACTAAGCCCTTTCTAGGCTCCTGGGCTCCTAATCTCCGACCTCCTAGGCTCCGGCCCCCAAGCTGCAGCCTCTGACCTGTGCTAACTCATTCGGATCCCCGAAATGGGTGACATGTGGCACTCTCACAATGCAAGTTGTCACATGAGACACGTGTCATCATCGAATTAGTTAACACCTTTCCAAAAGTACTATAAAAAATGTACTTTCTTGTCAGAAAAGCCTGTAACCAAGGCCAAGAGGTTGGTCAATTTATGTGGACAATTTGTTTTATTGATGATTCGGCCACAAGAGTAGAGTTCGGGAGCTGTGACCCTATCTATATTGTCTTTATCACCTTCACAATGTTCCAATATTGGAAATTGCATGAGGAGTACGTACTCAATGACTTATTTCAGGATGTACAAGGATTACCATCGTGGAGATTCACCACTACCAAACCTGGGTTTGTATCACACTTTTCTAACAGAATCTGAAGAAATCAAGAGACAGGTACATGAGATTCTTGAATGAGGAGTCATCCAGCCTAGCTGTTCACCATTTCTTTTGTCGAAGAAAGATGGAGGATGATGTATGTATGTTGATTACAGGGCACCCAACAAAATAAAAATCAAGAATTGGTATCCATTATCGAGGACTGATGACCTTTTAGATCATCTACATGGTGCTTGCTACTTTAAAAAATTTGATCTCAAATCTTGCTATCACCAAGTTTGCATCCATAAAGAAGACACATGGAAGACTGCTTTCAAGATAAAGCAGGGACTTTTTGAGTGGCTATGTCATTCGGGTTATGTAATGCTCAAGCCACTTTTATGCGATTGATGAATGAGGTACTCCATCCTTTCATTGACGATTTTGGAGAGGCATAGTTGAAGACAATAACAGATCAATGAGAACTTTGGAATCACATTCGACAACAATATGAAGTCGCTACATCTATATCAATCCTTGAAGAAGACCAAGTGCTTTACCCTTAAGAACATAAGCATACCATAACCAATAAGCAAACATCCATATATTATTGTCTAACACTGAGAATTACAAAGAACATAACCACTACCAGCATGACCAATATCCTAATGACTAAACCATCAAAATTAAGTTTATTATATTATGTAAGTTAATACGGTTGATAAATAAAACGATTACACTATCTAAATAAAATATGATACTCTGTTGAAAAAAAAAAAATTATATGACATTCTCACATTGGATTGCATATTATGTGCTACCTAAGTAGAAAAAATAGATAATTCCATTTAAATCAATAAAACGTTTCAATATTACATAATAGTCTCTATGGGCTTTTTTTTCCCATAAAGGTCAATAGGTTGTGAAATTTATCACACTTTAGTCAATAGACCAAATCCACTTGATGATGTCATGTATTTTGGTGCATCAAAAATTACAAATTTGCCCATTCCTGTTTTTTCATTAGTTATGCCTTATGGGCATGAAATTTTGGCATTGGCCTTGATTTAGTATTTAGAAAAGAGGTTTGATCGAGGATTAGAGTTTAGAAATAGAGTTTAGGTTGACAAAAAAATTGTGCGTTAAAATACTCGCGGGTACCGGGACCGAACATGGCGAATATGGGGGGAAAATTTCGGTATGGTTATGGATTTGAAGATTTTCGAAATTATCATATCTGGTATAGAGCGAGGATGGTATTGCAATTTCCATCCCCGAACACGCCCCAAATTATATATATATAGGAGTGCTCTAAAACTAACTAGTTAGTAAGTTAATACGAAACTAACCATGCTTTTGGAACCACCACATAACTAATCTTATAATCCGAACCGTCAATTATTTAGGTCATACTTCAAATATCATCATTACAAAAAATCAACTAAATCGGAAATCATTTAGTCATCTAATTGAAATCAAATAAATAAACGATCAGTGTTTTTGATAAAAACATATAAATAGTTGTTGTTACAATCAAATGACTAAATGATTTCCGAATTTGAAGATTTTTTACAAGGATGATCTTTGAAGTAGGGCCTAAAAAATAGACGATTCGGATTTTGAGATTACATTGTGTGGTGAGCCCAACATGGTAGTTAGCTTTGTATTAACTTACAAACTAATTAGTTTTAGAGCATTCTTGTATATATATATGTTCGTATCACGAATCATCTCGACAGAACAACAAGTCACATAAGACTTAGCGTCATGTCGTTTGGGCCTAAGCAAAGGTCTTCCTAGGCTCCTGGGCTCCTAGGCACCGACCTCCTAGGCCTAAAGACTAAAGCCCTTCCTAGGCTCCAGCCTCCTAGCCCCTGACCTCCTAGGCTCCGGCCTCCCAAACTTCAGCCTCCTAGGCTTGGACCATTGTCAACTCATTCGGATCCCCGAAACAGGTGACACGTGGCACTTCCACAATGCAAGTCGTCACAAGGGACACGTGTCATCACCAGATTGGTTGATACCCTTCCAAAAGTACTATAAAAGGGGTACTTTCTTGTCAGAAAATGGGACTCACTCATTATTATATTATTCATTCACTCTGTTCAAATATTCTCTTGACAATGACTTGAGCGTCGGAGGAGGTTTGGCCGGTACCACACCGGTGCCCTTCCCGCTCACTTTTGTGTGTTTGCGCAAGGTGCTTCGGATATTACGTTTTCACCACTACTCACTAGTTAGGCCCAGCTATGCATTCATACCCTACTTCGACGTGTCATTCTCTCAGTGGGAGGTCAACAGGTCCACGTGATTTGACTCGACGTTGAGTGCTCTACCATTTTTGAGCATCAACAATTTATATTTATTTATTTATTTTATTTATAATCTTATTAATGGAAAAATATATTATAATATTTTCATTTTAAATAATTTTATATTTATATTATTAACATATAATATGTATATAACTAGTTTTGAACTATCTTTTTCTTTTGGTCAAATATGATTTTTTTTATCTTTAGCTATATTATGTGCCTTTAAAGTAAACTTATTTGTTAAAAACTTTAAAAAATAAATTTTTTAAACTAATGGGGCGGATGAGGATGGGAATCCCATTCCGCAAGGATATGGGTACAGGGAATCCTCAAATTGAACAATCTGAGGATTGGGTGGATATGAACGCCAAAATTAAATTCAATTATGGGTATGGAGGTAGCATATCCAACCCCCTGTCCTCCATTGCCATTCCTATTTTAGAATTGGGGTTTTGGAGACCCAAACTCTAAGTCGTTTTGTTGCCTAACAGTCAAATATAAACCTAATACAAATTTAAATATGCATGATAGTATATGTTTATTGATCTATTGTAATTTATTTATTTTTTCATTTTAGCAATGGTGACTAAAATGAAATTACAAAAAAGTAGATTCAGAAATCTATAAATATAAATTATTTAGTGATTTATTTGTCACTTGCCCAAAAAAAAAATTCAATAAAAATGTGAAAAAGAAAAATTTAAAGGAAAAAAAGTTTATTCACCCTGCCCAAAAGCAAATGGTAATGTCAGAAAAAAAAAAACACACTAATTTGTCGAAAAGGAAAGAACAAAAATAGAAAAATATATTTTACAATAAAATTTCTTTCCACCTATTAATGTAATTACCTTAGCAAATAAACCATAATGTAAGTAAATGCAATTTTCATTATTTTATTATTTTTTGACTTATTTACAATTTCGCCTCCTGAAATTAACTTCTATTTTAAGATGGGTGTATTCAATTATGATTTTTAAATACTTTTTTTAAGTAACAGACTTTTATGGACTTTATAAACTTTTATAGATTTTTATGGACTTTATAGACTTGCATAGACTTTTATAAACTTAACAAAATTATGATAGACTTTCATGGACTTTTATAGACTTACAATAGAGTTTTATGTAGAAGACTTTCAATGACTTCTAATAAATTACATTATTGTCATGGAATCCAAAAAAAAAAAAATGTCAACAACAAACTTTTTCTTATAACTCTACACTAAGTGCCAATTCCCCTTTCCCATGATAAAGAACAAACAACAACTTTAAATATTGTTCTCATCTCAATCTGATAATACATTTTCACGCTATTAAAATCAGAATGGAATTGCAAAGAAAAAAAATGTGCAAGGAATCTTTATACATGTACTACGAGAAGATCAGGTTTTTAAAGCTTCTGATCGAATCTCTAGTCAATGCAAAATGTTATAAAAATAAAAAAAAATAAAAAGAGAACAAAGGTATTGCAGATGCAGTGGCTGCCCATTTGCTACTGCAGATGCAATGGCTGCTTAACGCTGCAATTGATATGAATTGGGTTAGAGGATCATTTGGGATTGGCATTATATAATGGGCTTGACATGGGCTAGTTCGGCTCATATATTCCAAGTTGTAAATTTTTTAGAAAAGTATGCTCATCCTACATTTTTTTTCTTATGAAAGTCTAAAAAAGTCTTTGGAGGTCTACAAAAGTTAAGTGTTTAAAAGTTAGGATTAAATACACCTTCTTAGGTTTATTTTGTATCACATTACCCTATGAAACTAATTTTCGTGTTCCTCCATGCCCACTTCTGTCATTTCTAGCAAACACATCGTTTGAAATATTGAATTGTCATGGGAAAAATTGTAATTCCAGTCACTCAGCACCCAATTCTTTTATTTTTAAAAAAAAATTCTCTTCCCCTTCCCCCTCCCGAGCCCTATCACCCAACCTCACCACCCACCCAGCCCAGCCACCAAACCAGCATTGACGCCGCCCCCACCTAGCTCTGTCTCACCCAGCACCGCCCCCCACCCTGACTTCCTTCCCCCCACCCAGTTTGTCCCACTTCCTCCCACCTAGCCACCCAGCCTCACCCCACCTCCCTCCCCCAACCCCACCCCCGCCCCCGCCCCCGCCCCCACCCCCAAAAAATTTTTGTGATACAACCGTTTCAAAAAATTCTCTTCAAATGGTAATTTTTGGAACTATAATTTTGCTCATGACAGCTCAGCATTTCAAATGGTGGTTTTGCTAGAATTAACGGAAATAGGCAAAATGAAACACAAGAATTAGTTTTAAGGGATAATATGATACAAAATAAACTTTAGGGAGTGAATTTAGACTAGAAGTTACTTTCAAGGGCGAAATAGTAAATAAATCTTATTTTTTTTGTTTCTTGTCTATTCATTCAGAACAAAACGCACACTGAGAGAAGCAAAAGCAGAAAGGCATAGAGGAGAAATGAAGAGAACAGGAGGGGCAGAGAAGAAAAGGGTGCGAAGGTCATCAGGCGCTATTCAAAACGGCGGCAGGGATTCCAACTCTGATACTCCTCCTAGGGTTTGTTCTTTCATCTGATTCTCTCTCGTCCCTGATCTAGGGTTTAACATTTATGAAATATGCAATTCAATTTTGTGTGTATATATGTATATATGGTTAATCTAAATTGCTAATTGATTTGTTCTTCGTGCAATAACATGTGTATATAGTGAAAAGCACTTGTTTTCCTTGATGCTCTCTTCGGTTGCTGAAAATGGTAGGAGAGGAAATGAGTCGACAGTTTTGAACATCATGTTGTTAATTGTTTTGGAATTGAAATCGGATATTTTGTTGTGTCGGGTAGAGCTTCTGAAATGAGTGTGATTTTGTATGTCCTCATTTTTGTTTTCTTGGCATCTTTGGCTTGGTGGATAGACATGGCTTGTAATGAGCAACTTGGTTAGCCAAAAAGAAAAAAAAAGTCTTCCCAGCAGAGGAAAACAGAATGTGTTAAAAGTGTATGAGGCCACTGCAAGATGCATCAGAAGATGGCTTACAAGTTCTGTGCCCTCACATTTTAGATCTCAGATTAACGATGATCACATTCTATATCTTGTGTGACCGGTAAGAATTATTTTACCTAGTGCTACATGAGCAATGAAAAGAAAATGTAGATTCCAAGACTGCTCCAAAAGAGAAATTGCTTCCTAGTGTTTTCCTTTGATCACTTCCTACATCTATACTATAAGTTAATGCCATTTACAGAGGACCTCCCTTTGTAATTAATATCTTCCGGGTGTGATATCCTCATGTTTTCACGTCAACCTTTTAAATTCAATCCAACATGAAACTTTGTTTTTTTGGAAGTAGAATTATGAGCCTTATCATTGGAGGCAAATTAAGTGGAGGATTTCAATTTTTCGACATTGTGATTGAGTCCTTACATATTTTTCAGATACTGTAAAGTACTACAGGCTGTGATAGAATTGAATTTCTTCAACTGAATGATAACTCACTTTGTGTTTCTGTTATGTTCCTTTGGCCAAGCATGCAAAATACGAGATTTATATTGTCATCGGAAAACACCTAGATTTCAGATAATATAAGCTTAGATGATAAATTGGTTTATATTTATAAGAAAGAAAAATATTTGATAATACGTGATAGATGATGTGCCATTGGTGCGGTTATAATTACTTGATTCTCATAGGGTTTATTTCTCTTTGAGATTTCTTGGATAATTCTACATAGCATGCAAAATTGAGTTTCTATGGTGAAAGAGTCCCTGACCAAATTCCAAAACAACTTCGAACATAGCTTGGATAATTATATCTGTGGATATTTTGCATTGCAGACTTAGGTGGTGTTGCCTGCATTGTGAGACTGCAATTGCATTTTAATTTGTTAGTGTGCATGAGTGCTTATGATGCCTTCCTCTCTGTCACTCAATTATCTCAACTTTAGGTAATTAGTGGTGGGCAAGTGTTTGTTTTCTCTTGAATATACATTTCCTGGGTTGATGCTTATCTGTGCCCAATGATGTTTTTTTTTTTTTTTCAAGGAAAGATGTTTTGGCCAACTGGTTTCCTTTTTTGTAGCTTATACTTTCCTTGTTTTCTGATTTCTACATTATATTCTTTCAGAAACAAGCTACCAAGGAGGATGTGTTCCAGTTGTTTGCAGAGAAGGTGAGAGACCATAAGGACTTGGTGTCTAGGTGGGCTGTTCTACAGGAGACACGAGTGGAATATTTTAGAGGGAAGGATTTTGTAAGATTTTTGAGAAATCATCCTGAGCTCAAAGATATTCTAGAATCAGATAGGAACCTAGAAGCTGAAGATATTGCCGATGTTTTACTGAGAAAGAATCTTCTAGTGCGCTGTGATCGTGTGGTGAAAACTGTTCGTCCTGGGAAGAAGAAGTTGTCAACATGGCCTGCACATTTGGAGATCTTTCCGGTAAGTTAACCTTTTTTTTCCTGGATAGCCAGTAAGTCAACCTTTTAATTGTTTTTGAACAAGTAGCTTGCTGCCCTTGCAATTAGGAGCCTGCGCCTTCTTGCTTCTCTTTTTTCATGTTAATGATGGTCTCATTGTTTTTATTTTTTCATTCTGTATTTGTACAATTATCATGATTCGTGACACTGGTACTATGGACGCAGTTTAGATTATACACTTGGTAGATTTGACAAAGCTATGCACATCTACTTTGTAACTATGTTCATGAAATGATATTGTTGTGCCCTTTTTACTATCCTTAGATTGGTATATTTTTATACATGTGTTTATGCTATATTTAAAATTTCTTTATATTGTTAAATGGGAAAATTTTTGTACTTTGTATGCATGTGTTGCCCAGAAATTGTTTGTGCTTCTTTGTAAAACTTTGAAAATTGTTTGTAAAACGTTTAGGCACCTTGCATCATGTTTATTAATTCTTTGACTGTCTACAGGACCAAGTATTTTCTGAGAATGATGCCTTCTTTGCGTGGACTTTTGTTAAACGGAGACCTCTCTGGCAGACGCTCCTCTCATTCTTCTGGCCTGTTTTGACATTGGCAATTTGCTTGTTTCCTGTATATCCCCATCGGTGCAAGCTACTAATTCTCTACTCATGTCTCGGGGTCCTGCTGCTTTTCTTCTCTCTACTTGTTTGTAAGCTCTGAACTTCTGGTTATTTGCTCTCATTTAGTTTAACATTATCCTTTATGAGCCTCACATCTTGGTTATTTTTCCTGTTTTAAACCTTATTGTTTTACCATGATCTGGATCCTAGAGGAAAAAATTTGGTCCGTACCTTTGACCCGAATGAAAAAGTTGGACTATTGTATTACACTTGCTGCTGTGTTGGACTTGGCAACAATTCTGTACGTGAGTCATATTTTGGACATCAATATGCCTAGAAATTTATATTGGTTTGAGGCTGCCTTACTTATAAACAAAAGCCAGGCTGTATCAGTGACATGTTTGTAAAATTATGCCTATACATTTAAATAGATACCAAGATGAAGTTAGGTTAATACGTTCTTGGTTAATATTATTTAATCAATGGATTCAGTTCCTTATTCTAGTCTAGTGAGAAATGACTATAGTTGTACTGCATCGTCTTTAAAGCAATCAGTCTGTCAGGTTTTGCCAAGGAATGGATGAATTTCTAGTATGTTTCTTAGTTATCAATTTTTGAAGTTTGTACTAGGTCTGCAGTATAAAAGGGGCACTTGAAAGTATTGTTACTTTGATGGCATGCCACGTTGGCATTGCGCTTCTTGTTGTCTGTTTCATCGTTATGTTCAGTGTTCCTTACCCATTGATGAAGGTCCAATTATTTTATGAGAGATTGTCTTCTTTTTTTCCCCCTCTTCCGTGAGAGACCAAGCCAATGTTTACTTGTTAGTGATGACAGAAATTTTTGTTGCTGGTTTATCTACAAGAAGCACAGTTGCTAGTTAGCTTGAATAGTTTTTAGGACTTTGTGACTTCCATTTTTTTTTCCATTTTTTCCATTTTTTCCATTGCAAGTATTAGCAGACTAATTTGTGTTTGCCTTTTGCCTCTCTTCCAAGCTTATGACTCTTGTTCAATAATCATGCATCTTATATTTCTTGACGTTCTATTCTAAAAGCTATCCGAATCAAACCCTTATGTAAATCAACAATATCAATGTCAATATTACCTATAAGAGGCTCATAAGTTCTAGCTCAAATGGAATTGGGGTAGAGTGGGGAAAAATATATACAGCTATGAGAGTGTCATCACTGCTGCCACCTGGTCATAGATTAAACTAGTAGGAATTTTATTTCCAGATTTAAATAAACAGTCCTTGATAGTGGAAGAACCACACCTCTTTTACAGTTGTTTTTATCATCAGGTTTCCATCGTCTTGGCCTAGGCATTACAAATTCCTGGTTGTCTTGAACAGTTGCATTTCTTTGGATGGAGAAACATCTCTCAAGTATTCATTATGTACTCTAGAAACCTTCACAATATGTGTATAGATTTTTGAGTTGACTTCAAGCTTCTGCTGGGCTGTTTAGTGATCTTGTGGTTCCTGAATTTTGGAATAATCTTAACATTCCGGATTTATTTATGTAAATGATTGCTCCTGTAATGATCTGTTCCTTGTCATATTCAACATAAACATTAATTTTTTTAACTTTATTTCTTCTTGATTTCCAGTTAGAGGTGCAATATTTGGTGCTCTATATATTATTTTGGGGAAGCGAGTTTGGTTTTTCCCAAACATTCTTGCCGAGGAAGCTACTTTGAGAGAATTATTCCGTTTCTGGCCCAAGAAAGATGAGGAGGAGCGACCAAAATGGACAACAAGGATTTTCTATGCCGTAGTTGCTGTGCTTGTCATATTGCTGCTGAGGCACCATGCCCCTGATGAAGCTGCTAGAGCCAGGTCAGTTCTGAAATCTACTTATATACCCAAATAGCACTTAAGGCTGATCATCTGCCTCACTATACTATGAAGTTAAAGTCACATTATTGCTTAAGGGACGAAGTGTGACTACACAACAAGATTTAGAAATTTCAGATCTGGAATAATCTACAATCTTTTTCCCTTTATATTGAATCTTTTTGTTGGGGTCCTTATTGCTGATCCATCTTGCTTCATGTTTGCGAGCCACTGCTCTGCCTGATGACTTGCTAAACCAGTAATCTGCTTTTTGTCCTTGCAAAGCATACTAAAAATCAACTCTATTATTCTTGCAGGTATCATAAACGTGTATCGAACATAATTGATGATGTTCTTGAATGGAATCCAAGATTGGCGCTTTCAGGGATAATGGAGAAGCAGCAACCTGTGGTTAATGCGACAGAACCAAGCAACTCTACTGATGAAGAGGTGATACCACCTGATGGCATGGGTGAAGAAACTATCACAGAGCAAGATGAGGCAGACGTTAGTGAAAACCTAGACACTAGTGATGAAAACCTAGACAATAGTGACGAACAAACACATGATCATATATGAGTATAAATCATGCAATACCTAAAGAACACCAAATTCTGTTTACCCTTCGCCTTTAAATTCGAGTGTAAAACCATGTATTCAGACAAGAACAATATTTGGGTCACCCCTTAGGGGTACCTCATGGTCACCTCACCCTCTTAAATTTTAATTTTGGTAATGTCGGTGTATGATCAGAACCGTTCACTTTTAAGATAACATATTAAAGATCATTTATACAAAAAATTAAATCAATCGAAAATCGTTTGATTATATAACTGTTGTTAATTAAATAAAAAAATAAATGATTTTCAATTAAAGAGTGATTTTCTTATCAAATCGTTGATTTTTTTAATTTAATCGACAACAGTTATATAATCAAACGATTTTCGATTTAGTTAATTTTTTGTATTGAATATCTATAATAGGTAATCTAAAAAGTGAATGGTTTCGATCATGCGTTGATATTGTCGAAATCAGAATTTGGGGGGGGGGGTGACCTTGAGGCATCCCCAAGTATTGTTCTTCAGACAATAAATCAGTTAGTTACAAATTGTGCTCCTTATGTTGGATTTACAGATCGAGGATATTATACAGCTGAGTGACTCTTTCTATATGACCACTTGGATCGTAATAGTCAAGTGAATTAACGCATACAGTAAAGGAAATGAACACTACACAGTAAAGGAAATGAACACTACAATTTTTATTCTAAGCCTCTTTAGAAGTTCAACATTCGTGTTGAGGTTTCATGTAGCACCAGAACACAGTAACTAATCCATAATGTACACCGGTTTGTTCTGGAACCAAACTTTACACGACTGAGCTTTTGTGTAATTAAGAAATTCAAAAGCAGTTTGCAAAAACAGTTTTTTGTTTTACAAATTCAAAAACCCCATAAGTTTTGAAAACATGGAGAATAAGTTTTAAAATACAACTCCGGAATTGTGTGTAAACTTCGATAAGCTACTCCTTTGGAATCGACTCTCACTGTATCCAATTGATTTATTTGGTGGAGCTGCAGAGACAATGTTACTTCAATTGAGAAAGCACCACAAGTAGAGAAAGAGGAAGACATAGCTACAGCACCGCAAGCCTCAACCTATAAGGCCATTCTTTGCTAGATACTGACTTTTCTAAATCAATTGAGAAAGCATAGAGAAAAAGGAAGCAATTTGTTCAATTTCAAAATCCCAACCAAGATGGTTATGTGATTTAGCCAATATATGGTCTTAAGAATCAGTCAAATGGTTCAGATTTGATTTAATTTCGCTAGAGGCATAATCAAGCATGCAAGAGAGCAAAAAATCCACCAATAGCCATCGATATTCTCCCTTGTTATTGTTGGTATGGAAGAGCAAAGAATTGAAACTCCAATTTCTCAGCTACCGCACACTCAGAAAATCAAGGTCGCAAACATAATACACAAAGATGGTTTGTACATTAAATCTAGAGTACTGGTCGCTTAAATTCTGTCTTTCATATGTACTTAGAATTACTGGAAAACTACTCTGTACAATAGCCAAAAATAGGAAGAAGGATGAAATGAAGCATCAAAGGACTTCAAAGAAGCCAGATGGCCCATTACAGCATCTCTTCTTCCATTTTCATCCATGCCACAACCGCAAGAACAAAGCCAAGAATGAATTGCCGCCTAGCAAATATATTGCCAAAGAGTGTTGTCAACAGAGAACCAGGAGGATTCACCCCTTCTCTGGGAAGGGGGTCCAATCCTCCATATCTTGGCATCTGCCTCCCAGGGGTTCACTGGATGGCAAGACGCCTCCGTGAAGACTGATTTGAAGATATGATTCCCCGTTGCTGGCCCGTACAGTCTCCTTCTTCCCCTCTTTTGCCTGAATAGGAATGATACATTGACGAAGCCTGCAAGCCAACATTAGTCTGGTAGCAGCCACTGCCATTTACATAATTGTGAGCTGCATAGGGGTCATGCACTTGGGATCCTCTTGCTTGTCGACTATTGCCAGAATTCCATGTTTCAGCAGAATCCGAGGGCAAGGGTTCTGAACCTGATGAACTGCCAGATTGTGATGAGTGGGTTGGACCAGATCCTGTGCCCTTTTCTTGACCAGCACTGTTTGAAGTATCACCATCTTTTTTCTTTGCAAAACGCCCTCCAGTACCCCTTGCCCTTCTCATAGCATGTTGATGTCGTGATTCATGAAGATACGGCTGTAGAACATGAGAATTAACAAATTACCAAAGTCAGCTAGGCTTCCAAATACACTCATATTTCATAGTAGCACAACACCAACAATTTGATTTGAATTTGGTAACAGATAAAAATATTATCACACCAACACCTATACACTACAATTCACACCCCAAAATCCAAATCTTCAACTGTTTATCCCATCTCTTATAATAAGCCGCCTATATATAGTTGTTGTAAACAGCATTAAATCCCCCGATAAGCTGATTTCACTAACAGACAGTTAGCAAACTGTCAACAAATATTAATTAATATGAGACAGACTCGCTGAAGTACTCCATAGTTACAACATTATAAATGTATATCCGAAGAAAGCACATGCTTTCATTGTTGCAGTGAGGTGGAAATGATTCCCACTATGCACACTTCATCCTAACTTTCACATGGCCAGTGCAAAGCCATTACTCAGTATGTATATTTTATCTGTGTGTATTTGTGTAAATGGACAAACCTTAAAGAGCATGGCACATATGTGAATTATAACATAACACGCACACGGACATAGGTGAAATATAACATAACACGCACACGGACATAGGTGAAATATAACATAACACGCCCATGCACAATGGTGAAATATAACATAACATAACAAATACATGCACATAGGTGAAATATAACATAACTATACACATAGGGTGTATAACATAACATAGGTAAATCTCTCCACACACATAGGTAAATATAACATAACATACACACCCACCAGCACATATGTGAAATATAACATATTGATTGTGTGAGTGCTTTGTGTCTACAAGTCGATTTCTACCTTTCTCACTTTTATTAGCTTCTTTTCAAGTTCTGCTTTGGCACGTGCCTGTCTTCGCCTTAGGATCCCTTGGTATTGTTTTGCATTCACATACACAGGCTCCTGTGCCATCTCAAGAGGCAAAGGCATTCTAGCATGTGGCATTCCAAGAAAAGGAGGATATCCCTGATCAATTGAGACAAAACATTTGACAGTTTGGCACATTTATATATCAAGAGGTTTAATAATGACCAAATCCACCCACCAATAAATTCATAGCATACCAAAAAGTATAACTTAAAGAGCTGGAAATTATTTTCACTAATAATCATTTTTATCAACATCACCACTGTGATATAGGACAACAAAAGATGGATTTTGGCCTAGGATTGCCACAAACTTTAGATGGTGGAAATTTTAGTAATCAAAAGAGGTTTAGAGAAAAAGAAGATTCAAGGGTGTAGAGAGATAATAATAACAGGGAAAAGGGATAAGAGAAAGTACTGAAGGAGATATTGAATATTCCCAAGCATAGAAAACTCCAACTATGCACAGAATGCACATAGGCTAAAACAAGAAGAATTTAAATAATTGATATAAGAAAGCTTGAAACTTCTCGTTGATCAAAGCCCTAAACAACCACTAGTCAGGGAAAAAAAAATAAGGTTAAGAAGAATCAGATCATGAAAATATAGAATAAAAAGCGAAATTAAATCATATACAGAAGAATCAGACAGTTTTAGAAGACAATCAGTTAGACCCAGAAAACACATCAATAACTGCTTACACAAAAAAGACCCGAGAGAAAATTTAATCATTAAAAGCTTGCTTCTTTCCAGATGTATAAATGAGCAATTTCATTTTAAGGAATGATGTCAGCCATTCTTCAAATCCAAACCCTTTAAAGCCGTACATAAATGCTTGCTTCTTTCCATATGTATAATTGGACAATTTCATTTAAATGAATGTCAAATCATTCTTCAAATTCAAACCCCATAAAGCCATACATCATAAGAAGCCCATAACAAGCTTGGGGTTCATCTACTAATAACAGAATGCATTCTATGGAAGAATTAACCTTTTGCTCACCTACCCAATCAGACCGAATCCCTTCCCAGTCCATTTTTTTTTTTTTGGCCTCTCCCAATCCAAAATGTTAAGTAGATAGGATTGTAGTTGACCTCAGTTCCAAGTCCTAATAAAGCTCAACTACCATCACAACTTTCACTACCATCGAAAACTGTGTGGTACAAAAATATATATATATATATATTGAACACTCCTATCACCAATATCAATCTTTTCATATTAGATGTTGAAAAGATTAATACACAAAAAAAATTTATATGTTTGTGTAGAGAATAAAGGAAATAATAACATTTTCATAAACCGATTCATTGCATCATTGTGTGTGTGTGATAATATCCGACAATCCAACATTGAATGCAGGGGAACACCTGCCCCCCCCCCCCCCCTCCCACCAAACCCACCCACCCAGCCCAAGGTAACCCCTCTATTTTCTTTGATACATGTTATTTGTGTGTCAAAACGTTTCTCTAAAAGATTCATTAATCTCTTCAATCTTGAAAAGACTATACTAAACCACATATCAACGATATAAATTATGGGTTCATTATCCATATACTACAAGAAATTTTATTGGATAAATTTAAGCAAATCTAATCAACTTTTACTTGTTGAAAGCATAGAATGAATTACTTGGACTTAGACGTGCCACACAAAGCTACTCAATTTTAATCTTGGAAGCAATTATTTAGCATTTAGAGTTAATAGAAAATATATGTAAAAAGGGAAAAGTAGATATTGATATATAAAGCGGACAAAAAGAAATTCTAAAGACAGAAATTATAAATATAGAAAAAAACTATTTTGTAAGATGCTATTGCACATAAGGATATTATTGTGTACATACCAAAGGCTGATGTCCATAAGCTGCCATCATTCCCCCATAATATGGATCCTGATAAGGATTTGATGCACAAGCCTGAAAAACAAATGCAAGAATAATAGGAATTCTTTATGTTCAAAAGCATACAAGCATGTAGTTACACATTCAAATATCACAGAACCTTGTTCAATATTAGATGACCTATCAGCAAAATCTATCGAATGCATGAGGCAATAATCTTGGAATAGGTAGAATCAACTTACAATAGAGTGACCCACAAGTTCAAGTTGTGGTGGTTGCGCGAGGCAATCATCACGCACTGTAGGTACAGTGGATGCAACATGCTGCACACTTTGGCGTTCATGCCCATAATTTCCAGCTGAAATTGAAAAAAATAATCTTAGTAACTGAATCCTACTAGAAAGGAAAAAATATATCATACCCAATTACCAGAGATAATATGAAGTGCTACCTGATCGTGGAGATGTAATTTGTGACTCTTTGGTGGCATCATCATCATCATCCTCATTTGCTCCATCATTGGACAAAGATTGATCATCATTGGACTCTGAACCACCATTTGTTGATGAATTGGATGCATTTCCCCCTGTCATTGTCGGGGAGATGGGGTTATACCCAACACTACGCCACCACGGTTCTGAATAAACACCGGCAGGTGGAATGGTATGATGATCAGCATGTAGTCGATTTTCAGTTTCAGGCTTTGGCTGCATGCCTCAAATATCCCTAGATAGAGATCAATCTCTTAATTCTATACACATAGAATTTCACATATGTTAATTCTACACCCTTGTATGTTATGTTATATTTACCTATGCATCTCTTAATTCTATACACAAGTAAATAATAAACACAAATACAAGTCAGTAATTACAAATAAAAGAATTTCTCTTAATATACACATAAATAAGAAACGTAGCCAAAACACAAAGCCACAAACAAAACCATGAAGGGTGAAACAGAAAATTAAAGTACCAACGAATGGAGCACTTCTTTTCTTGATAATTGAGAAAATATGAAATCTTTATGCCAACGCATGCACACCTCTTGGCTTGAAACACAGGTCAAAAATGCAACCTTTGGAGAAAAAAAAATATATCATAGAAATTACAATGTAGAATGTAGCAAACCCTGTGTTTAACCTTTTCACGTCAAGACGCCAAAAACTAAATTAGTCCAAATATTTATACAAAGCTGAACTGGGCAGGGGAATTTTCCTCATCAGTTTCCACAGTAGCTTAAAATCAAAGATTAAAATCTCAATTTCTCGTCTCACTCAATATACTTTTAGCAGCCAAACCCAAAAAATGCAACATTGAAACTGCTAAGCTTCATTTTGGTTGTTTCCAAAAGACTATGCAGAACAATTGAACTAAGTTCAACCAAGTAAATCCATATAACATCTTCATCTCCAAATATTAATTTACAACTACATAGTAACCACAATTTACTATGTAACAGATATTCATCATTGAATTATACACTTCCCTTTTACAAAATTATAATCCAGATAACAGTATCAACAATCAGGCTCAATTGGGTGAAGTATTATTGATACCCAAATAGTAAAAGATTACAAAATTCAGCATCTCCTTTTAACCCCCTCTCTCTCTCTCTCTCTCTCTCTCTCTCTCTCTCTCTCTGTCTCTCTCTCTCTCTCTCTCTCTCTCTCTCTCTCTCTCTCAGCAACCAAAAAGAACACAAGCAATATTCTATTACACAGGAAACAATCTTAAATTTCACATAACCACATCACAATTCCATGCAATAGCCACATAGACAGAGAGAGAACCGAATCAAAATCCCCAAAAACAACAAATTCCACACACACACACAAAAAACCCCAATTCTCGAAAACCCTAGAAATCAACCACGCAATTAAATTGAATATTATAATCCGAATCTCTAAATTTTTAATTTTTAAATCATGAAACTCTTAGAGGACTTACTTGCCGATAGAAACAAGCCAATCCCAAACAAAACCCTAGATTTTGGGCCTCGGAATCTCACAATTTCTCTGCAATTCCATACAATCTCACAGTATATAACTGTACTAGAAGAGCTCCCCTATTTAAATTCCACATCCAAGGTTACGATTTCGTCACCCACCTCGGGACCCACATAATTGCTCTAGAATTTATCTTTTCGACACGTGGACCGTAGTAAACTGGCAACTTGCTACACCGGTTTTGGGTAGTCGTTTTGGAGGGTGAAGCCAGTCTGGGAACGGGACAGCTGGGAACGGGTGAGAGCCACTTGCCGGTTGTCAAGTGACGGCAAGGAAAGGATAGGGGTCCACTTGGGTGAGGCTATCAGAGAAAACCTTCGAGCGGAAACATAGAAATTAGAAAATAAAGAAATATTTTAAGGCCCACGTGATGCGCACTCGACGAGCGAAGTCCGGAAAACGCGTGGCTTATAAGTGGGGGACCACACCGCTAGTACAACGCCAGCAGCATTAGCCACGTGTCCTTGTAAATTTAACATTTTCCGGGAAGAGTCTAAATAGCGACCAGGAAGGTGAGTGCCTTACCTCTTGGTGAGAATGGTGAGGTCCACAGCCAATAAACAATTAAGCTTGCCTTGACTTTAACACCAAAAACGGGTAAACGGAATAGAAAGATCCAGGTCAGGCCCATCTATGGCCCAGCCCATAGTTAATCAAGTTTTTATTTTTGGGTCTCATACGGCCCAACAAGTTGCAATCATTGGGTTAGGTTGGGCATGAAAAATGGGCTCGGTGGGGTCGGGCCGATCTGAAACATTACCCTAAATCAAGCTAAATATAATTTGGAAAATTCTAAAAGGACCCAACTATTTGTGTTCTAAACCCCACATGCTCACTATTATTTGTTTTATAAAACCTCTCATATGGTTTGAGAAAACAAACAATGAGGTTCTTTTAGAATTTTCCGAGTATTTTGCTCACCAAATTGGACCAAACCGAGCTTGGGCTGCATATGGCTCACTCAAGCCCATCCATGGGTTATTCGTTGGGCCTATCATAAGCCCATTTCTAATTTGAGTGGCACTATTCCCACTCCCTATTCTTATTTTCCCAATTTACTTGTCTCACTATTTTACTTCGTTTGTTTTTTGTTTTTTTAAATGGTTAATTACAAATAAGTTAATTAAAAATTTTTGCAATTATATTTTAATCAATGCACTTTTTTATAATTTCATTATAGTCACTATTGACCAAAATAAAAAAATATTAATTACAATAAATTAATAAATATACATTACTATACATATTTAGATTTGTATTTGACTAAGCCGCAAAAAGACTTAGGGCATGTTTGGTACATCGTATTAGACTCTGAATAGAGGTGAATAGTTTATGTCTGTTGTTTGGTGTCAATTTGTATTATTTAATTATCTGACTATGTAAATCGGATTAGGCTTTTAATACTCTCCTTACCTGACTAACTAATACAACTCACACACCTAGGATTAAATAATACACGCTTAATTATAAAAAATTGGGAAAACAAAAACATGCTGAAAACCAATAGACGCTCTTTTCATCTTCTTCTCCCTTGGATTCTTTTCTGTTATCTTCTCCACAAGTTATTCTCTTCACTCTTCTCCAGTTATCCATCTCTCTCTCTCTCTCTCTCTCTCTCTCTCTCTCTCTCTCTCTCTCTCTCTCTCTCTCTCTCTCTCTCTCTCTCCAATATACTTCTTATTGCTTCTTCTCTGTTCTTCTCTCTTCATCTTCTCTTTCTTTATATATTTCCTCTTTTATACATGGTGTCTGATTATTTCTTCTTATCCTTTATTTTATATTTATTCAATAAATCTTTTCATTACATTTTTTGGGAATTAGGTTATGATTTTTTCTTCAAAGTTTTGCTTGGGCAGTGTTTTTCTTCAATTTCCACTAAGTTATCAACAAAAAAAAAAAAAAAACAGTCTAATCTGCTATCCGACAGAGCACCAAACACAATATAACTAGTCAGACTATTTATTCAGAACAGTACCAAAGGCCTAATAATATTTTGAATAAACAGTTAGTACTCTCCGGAACAAATTAATACTATCCGATATAAATTAATCAGTACAGTCCGACGTACCAAACAAGCCCTTAGGGTTTAGTTATTGAGTTTTGGGCTCTGCCCAAAACCCAAGACCTAAACCTTAAGCCATAAGTTATGGAACCCTAATTCTAAACCCTAAACGTCATTTATATACATGCACCCTATTTCTATACCTTAAACTAAATTAAGGGCAACGTCATAATTTTACGCCCATAAATAATGAAAAAAAGATATGGGCAAATTGGTATTTTTCAATGCACCAAAATACATGACATCATCAAGTGGATTTGGCTTAGTGACTAAAATGGGCTAAGTCATTGACTAAAATGTAATTTCTCAAAATATACCATTAACTAATATGGGATAGAAAATTTTGTATTGACCTATTTGTAATATTGAAACTTTTTATTGACTTTTTTGTAATTTGCTATATAAAATATTAATGGTAAAAATGAAAAAGGAATTGGATTTAGTATTTAACCTCAACTAGTTAAAAAAAAAAAATTAATAATATTGTAAAACCAATTTAGAAAGCCACAAAACTTAGTAAAAAATAAAGTGTACACCATTTTCTTAGCACTTACCGCTCACCACGACAAAAGTTCGATTTTTACTCTCTACTCTCGTTAGCTCATGAATAAAAAGAAAAAAAAATGGTCTAAATTAAATTAGTGATAACAAATTAATGTCCTGACAGAAAGTAAAGCAAATGAATCATTGTGCAACTCCATCTAGGCCTCACCAAAAAGCCCAAGGCCCGAAGTCCACCCGAAGCCCGCCCGGCCCATTAGGCCCGAAGCCCGATTTGGCCTGAAATTTGGGCCGGCCCGGCCCAACCCGAAAGTCTCTTGGGTTGGGCTTGGGCCATCCCCTTGAAGCCCATGGGCCGCCCGAAGCCCGGCCCGTTTAGGCCCGCCTAAAGTCCGACCCAAAGCCCAATTTGAGAATTATAACATATTTAATCGGTTTTTCGTTTGTTTATTCTAATAAATTATTAATATGCTTATTAAGTTATTATATAATACTATAATGTTAGTAAATAGTAATAGTGTAAACTATGTAATACCATAAATAATAAAGTAATAAACTTTTAAAATTATATACAACATTACAACTATAATAAAACATAAATGTATATGTGTATATACAACTTTTATAATACTATTATAATTAAAGTTATTAAACCACAATCGTCAATTCATTAATTCAACGATCTGAACTGTTCATTTTCTATTTTCATAGTCAAAGATCATCCTTACAAAAAATCGGCTAAATCATAATTTATCTACCCATTCGATTATCATTAGAAGAATCATGATCGTTCATTAATTCGACCACTGTTACGTCACTTTTACATCTCCGATTAAGCTAATTTTTTGCATGAATTCTCTTTGAGTGGGGAACTAAAACTTGAACGGTTCGGATTGTTGAAAACACGATCGATATGTGAGCTTCTACATATAAATACACTTGAAAAGTATAATTCTAATAACTTTATCGTTGAAACCTTGTTGTTTCCATAATTATGAAGACCACAACGTGATTTCAACAATCTGACCCGTTCATTTTCTATGTTCATAGTCAAAGATCATCCGTACAAAAAATCGGCTAAATCAAAATTCATCTACCCATTCGATCATCATTAGAAAAACCACGATCATTCATTAATTCGATCACCATTATGTCACTTTTACATCTCCGATTGAGCTAATTTTTTGCACGAATTATCTTTGAGTGAAGAACTAAAATTTGAATGGTTCAGATCGTTGACAACACAATTGCATCGTTTGTTTATAAAAATATGTAATAAAATATATAATAAAACATATGTACATTTATATTTTATTATAGTTGTAATGTTATATATAATTTTAAAAGTTTATTATTTATGATATTACACTATTACTAACATAATAGTATTATATAATAACTTAATAAGCATATTAATAATTTATTGAAGTAAATAAACGAAAGAGCTATTAAATATGTTATGATTCGCAAACTTGACAAATAAACTAGTCAACTTAGTTGGTTGAGAGTTGAAGTTTGTTATGTGAGATCTCATGTTCAAATCACAATATAGCCAAAATCCTATATTTTTTTGAAGATATATATATGTGTCTAAATAGGCTTTGGGCCCATTTTGGGCCGCCCGTTCGGGCCTAGCCCGGCCCTCCAAGCCCGCAAGCCAAAGCCCGATGGGCGGGCCTTGGGCTTGTGTATTAAAGCTCAAGCCCGACCCGGCCCGGCCCGAAAGCCCTATTGAGCTTTTATAATTCAAGCCCGAGCCTGGCCAGAACCCGAAAAATTTGGGCACAGCCAAGCTGGCTCGGCCCATTGCCGACCCCTAACTCCATCCATGCTCCCCCTCTTTAATTACTCCCTGGAAAAACACACACAATATGTAATGTATATATGATTGTGAATATTATATAGTATATACTATATTCTACAAAAGATAGTACAAATTAAAGAATATGCACAAATTGAAATGTACCTTAAAGATCATTGCTAAAATTTGTGCCATCTTTTGTCTAACTTTGCTTAGGCATTAGGCAAAGCAAAGCATATGCAGGGGGACCGATACTTATCCAAGCCCTTATCTTGATCATCATAATATAATCGGAAAAGAGTACTTGCATTGTAATGGTATGGTAGTAAGGTTGCTTTTGTTACTCTCAAAATAATCACCTTTTGTTTGGCCATGACCCTTTGGTCTTAGACGTCTCCACTTCGTTGAAATAGGTTTCATGTTCAAATTTTACATACGGAATTTGATACCGATATTCACTAGAGTTCAAAGTCTTTAATTGCCATGAGATTTTGTAAATCATCTTACATGAAAAGAGATAGATATATACAGTGTATGACATAAATGGATTGAAAATTAAATAGGAGATAAAGATTGGAGCTTTTAAACTTAAAAACCTTATAGAATCAAATGTTTGATATCATATGAGACGACCATTAAATTAACCCAAAAAACTTAAGCTATCAAGAAATTAGTTAATAAACAATATATATCAAACTAACAACTTATTCGTAGAAAAGACCATTTATAAACTTATAATGTAACCTAAAAGTTTCCATTGTTGAATTAATTAGATATTATCTAATCCCACAATGAAAACTTTTTCAATCTATTAACAAATGATTGCATAATAACAAAAAATTTATCTTCCAAGAAAGTGAATTATTGTGGTGATATGAGAGGCATATATATTGCATATACACTATATTAAAAGATGCAGATCGGAATTAATTTAAATATATCCCAACAAAGATGATTTGCTAAAATTTGTGCCATCTTTTGTCTAGCTATAACTTTCCTTAGACCTTGTACAAAGCAAAGCAAAGCATGGAGAGAGGGGGCCGATGCTTGCCCCCAACTTGTATATACATTGGTTTGGAAATTAAAGAGATCAAAGCAACACAAAGTAACCTAAGACTCTAAGAGTACTTTGGAGACCTTTAGACCAAAGCAACATAAAATTTAGCACTCAACTTTATTTGACTGTAACAGCTTCTAGCTCATGAAGCTTCAATGATTTGTGCAACCTCTACATAAATTATTAGCTTGCTTCAGATAGATCATGCCCACCACTTAGGAGAATCCATGGAGAGCAAGATTTGAATTTTGGGGCAATTTCTTTATCTGAGATGGTTTCAATAAATTAATAATTAATTTCATTTTTATTAAGAAATACAACAAAGCTTTCCAAGTAAAATGAGCATACAATACATTTCTTTTCTTTTCTATAGCCTTTATCTATTAGGAAATACAACAAAGCCTAATCTTAGAATTTGAGCCTAATCATGTTAACGTGATTGTCAGATGTTGACAAGTAATTAATGCGTTAATAGTTACAAAAAGCTGATCGATTAAATATAGTTGTCGATCAATATTGGTAGCTCATGCAGATCAATCATCAATAAGAAATTGTTTATCGATTGGTAGTCCATGTTGGTTGATCCACAACTTAAAACTAAACCCTTTCTTTTTTTCTTTTTTCGATGTTGGCTCGTTTTTAAGGCCTCCAATTTGGCCTTATATGAAAATGGCCAAAATATATAATAAAGACTATTTTCATTATATTTTTATTTACAATTTATGTCTTTTGAGTTGTAGTAGTATGAGTTATATATTGATATGTACGCATGTGTTAACCTAATTGGAATGCATGCATTTTTTTTTTTTGAGCAAATTACAATTTAGTACCTCAACTTTATATGTTGTTTCAATTTAGTACCCCAACTTTAAAACCTTGCAAAAAAGTACCTCAACTTTCATTTTGTGTCAAAATAGTACCTCCATTAGTTTTTCTGTCAAAATAGCAGGGGTATTTTCGTCTTTTCCTTAAATTTAAAAAATAATAATTTTTTTTTTAATAAAAAATAATAAATTTTTTTTGAATAAAAAATAATAAATTTTTTTTAATAAACAAAATTTAAAAATTTAAAAAAATTTAAAAAAATAAAAATAAAAAATTTTTTGGGTAAGGGGTGCAGGGCGGGGAGGGGAAGGGAGGGGCTGGGGCTGGGATGTGCGACGGGGGTTGG